>NC_135169.1:44600180-44900180 GCF_041146795.1 Maylandia zebra | reverse complement strand
GCCAGCAAGTATATTTAATCAAAGAGAGCCCTATATAGTGTGAAACTTTGATAAACAAATGGTTAATAAATGTAGTACGTCAGTATTTTAATTTTATTATTTTTTATTTTCTTAGAAAAAAACAATATTGTATTCGTAGATGAACAGTGATTAGTGTATAATTATGTCTCATAAGCGTAGAATTAATTCAGTAAAAAAAGGATAGCAGCAGATGCTGCTTTGTGTTGGTTGGCTTTTTTTTTTAATATAGTGGCCAAGATGGACATTACCATTCCCCTTACTTGTGTTTTATTCCTTTTTTATTTTCCTTTTATACCTTTTGAAATCAAAAAAATTATCTATGTGTCTAGAAACTGGCCACATAGATAATATGCCAAAGGCAAAAGAAAAGAGAAATTGCAGGCATTTGTATGGCATGGAGGCAAACTTTAATTAGAATCTATAGTCAAGATATAATATGAAGGATTACGCCTGTGTTTTATCTCCTACACCAAAGAAGCGACAACATAAAGAACAGATTCAACATGACCAGCACCTGGGTATCCTCTTCCTCCTCACCTCGAGACACATCTCCTGAACTACAGTCAAAGCTCTAACACACAACAGCATGCATAAATGAGCTTATATAAACCCAACATTGTCGCAGTTACTTCTCGTCAGATAATTAAACGTGTATTCTAAAAAACCCAACTTGCCTCCAATAAATACATTACATTCTTTCATCATATGTGAGTTTATTCATTGAGCATTCGAGTCCAACATTTCAAAGAAGTTTCACTATCACTGGCTAATGCCAGCTAAGAGCAGCTAATGGAGGCTAACTGTAGCTAACGGAGGCTAACAACAGCTAACGGAGGCTAACTGCAGCATTCACCTACAGAAACGTTCAGGACATCCCCAACAACTCGCCTCAGTATCATCAGAGAGAAACTTCACTGACTCACTGACTCTTATTAGACTCCTTTCACAGTTTGAAAGCCTCTTCTAGAGTAAATAGATGTGTACAATGGAAAACTAACAACCTACAATCACTACTGAGGAACAGTAGCCAGAATGGTTTGTCCTACAGCAGCCACCGTAGCTAGAATTATGTACTTGAATTAGGATTGGTAGGAAAACAGGACCCAGTTGATTGCAATCTGCAATCCACTGACATCTCATCAAGCTCATTCTCAGCTAATTAAACTTGATTATTCGTTACTTTATGTTATTTTTGCTAATCCTATTATCCGTGTTGGGTTTTTTTGTTTGTTTGTTTGCTTGTTTTAGATTTTGTTGTTGTTGTTTTTACAATAGAAGCCCCACTGTTCTGCATTTTTCCCCATCCACACCTGTGTTTGGACAGAGTGGCAGATGGCAAGAAACTCCACAAAGAGGGAGAAACCAGGGCTGATGCTAACAGCTTGAACTGGTCCAGCTTGTGACCACCGTGATCCTCCACCACATCAAACTTTGCTCAATGAGACTGTGGAGGGGAAAGTTCCCCATCTCAAAAGAAATCCTGAGTCAGACATAAATTTGCTGTATTTTTTGTGGCCATAGGATCACTGAGCAACTTCTACCTCACATTTCCATGTCCCCTCATCACCCCCTCCCTACAGCCTTTGTAGCCTTTTCAAAATTTTGCAGTTGGTGGAGGTCGGGGTGAAGTTACACTTTAAAAGCCTGAGTTTAGAAACTGCCATGGTCCGTGGGTCGTTATTTCCTATTACCTCATTTGATTTCCTTTTGGTGTTTTTCTGATACCTTTAGTTTTGTCCTCCATGTGTTTCCTACTTCTCAGTTTCCCTCCTCCTGGCCTGCCACTGTGTTTTCTTGTATGCTTTCTTAGCTGCATGTGAGTAATAATCCTTCCACACTGCTGAACTATGCTTTATTTGCCTTTATAGGTTGGTAATGTGTAATAATCACAGTAAAATGTCGCACAGCTATCTTATGAATTTAAGTTTAACTGGATGCTTCTTCCTTGTCGGTGGCTTGTTTAGTGTGTTCTTGTAGACGTTTGACAGGCGTGATGTCTGCCAGAAATGCAGCTGCTGTTAAAAAGTATTTCTGAAGAACAGTTGACAAGATAAGAGAAGAAAAGGTAGACAGATGGGAGCTTGGTGGGTAGAGCAGGTCGTCTACCAGTCAGAAGGAAGGTGGTTTGATTTAGCCGGCTACTACAATCGTCAAAATTTCCTTAGGCAAGATACTGAGCCCTGAGTTGCCCCTAATGCATTCAAGTCAGTGTAAAAGTGTTTGTGTTTGTTTGTGTGTGTGTGTGACTCGGTGAATGAGGCTTGTTAAGCCCTTTTTTCAGGAACCAGAAGCGGATCAGCTGTGGTGTCTCTTTGCTTATATCAGAACTGAACCCACCCAGAAGACGGTTGTACTTCTGTACAAGATAGTACTGACAAGATCTTTAAGGTCTCTGGAGTCTTCAACGGAGCAGGCAGAGTCTAAGTTGGCTTTGTCTTTCTGTACCTGCCTCCTTTCACACTGACACTCACCTTTCTTCTGAAAGAAGGGGCTACAAAGAGAGCTTTTGAGATTTGGGCTTTCCGAGTGCTTTTTTTTCCTATTTTTAACATTATGCCCCTCAGGATTAGAAAGTAGTGTTCTCCCACAAGCTTACAGATTTACCACCTTTCTTCAAACATGTACGTTCCCCTTTTTCTTCTTGTTCTTTTGGTTTATGTTTGTTGGTTTGTTTTAATCAACTCACTCCTTTAAAAAGCAACAAGAATTAGCAGTTGAATTTGCCTTAATTAAATTATTAATCGACCGCGCCATCTGTCAGTACAGTGTTGGTCTCCTGGGCTTGCCATGTGAGACTCTTGTTATGGTTCCAGAGGTCAAAGGGCAAAACCCATTTTAAATTGCATTTCCCTCAACCCTAACTCCATGAATTTTGTTTGCATATATAAGTTTATGAGCCCTGTCCCTCGTGCAGATGCCATTAGAGTCGAATCAGGGCAATCAAAGGCTTTGGTGCTGCTGGGAATGATGAATGGCTGCCATGTGCTGAGCTCCGTGTGGTAATCACCTTAGGTAAGGGCTTTTTGCCCTGCTGGCAGGGGAACAGAAAGGGTTAAGTGGTTGTGGCGACTCACTGCTGAAACCTCATGCTCTTCCATCGCCTCAGGCAGCAGATCTTCAGCTTATTCCCCAACATCTCCAAATGCCTACACGGATGAAGTCTTGAGCTAAGGCAGGCAAACATTGGGGAAATAGAGATGAGGCTTAATTTCCTTCATACCAGTAGTGGGACTGGGAAGGAGGAGAGAGGATAAGCTGACTGGCTACTTGCCTCCACTCCACTTGCCTGCTGTCCTGGGGCAGCAGAGCCAGCTCATGGAGCGGGCCCTGTCTGCCTGTCATCCTGCGTCAACATCAGCTCTGCCTCTCGCTCCTCTCCACTTCTCTGCTATGTGACTCTGCACTCACGGAGGTCACATGAGTTCAGATTTAGTATATGAATAACCTCGGCCCAGGGAGGTGTCAGAGGTGTCTTATTCAGACCTCCAAGTAAAACCCACAAACTCCCTCAGATCTCGCCGCAGTTCACTGACAAGTCGTGTTGTGTAGAGGGAGAGGAGAACAAACACATAAAAGAGATGCTGTTACATGCTGTCATCATCACGCCTGCTTCTATAAGGTTCATAGTCTCTGATGTGCTCAGGCTGTAGCATTCAATAGCTGCTAAGATCAGTGGCTTCGTGCCACTTGTGCTGGCCCATTTGATGTTGCGAAATAAGGAAAGGGGGGGAAAAAAATCACCACCTCTCGTTTTCTCTTCTCTCCGTGATGACCGTTTGCACCGGAGATGTTTTCCGTGTGTTCACGCTAGACTTTCACTTTGATTTTAAAGCACCTTGAAGGAATTGCTTTGACGGGGCAGGAAATGTTGCTTTACATTGCACCTTACAAAGATTAGGAAGTGAGAAGAGAGCCTGCAAGGCATGAGTGAGTGGTTTGTGCGTGTCAAAGGTCAATCGGCTTTAAGATTCAAGTTTCATCGCGGTAAAGGTCAGCAGCTGTGAGAATGTGTCAAAAACCAGGTGACTGGCCTCATTTTAATCTGCGGTTTTCAAGATTGAAATTAGACTATTTGTGCATTTTGGTAATGTTTCCTATTACTTTCAGTTTCCTGTTTTCCTTTCACAAATTAAAATTAGCCACCTATAAATACTCCTGCCCTTCAAAAACAAGAAGAAAAAAACCCACTTGGGTTTGCCAGGATTGGGTTAGATGAAAAATCAGTCACTCAGCAACACAACAAGCACAAGGTTCTGCATCTAGTCTATTCAGACTGACACAGCATCTATAAATAGTCACGCAAAGCACACAATCTCTCTCTCTTTCTCTTTCTCTCACACTCTGTGTCCCGCTTCCTCATGTGGCCAGCCATGGGCTCGGTCCCTGCAAAATTCAATTTGCAGTCTAATTCCATATCAAAAACATGGTCAAAGCTCAGTGTTTGGTAAGCGTGACACAAACAAGCAAGGACACAGTCTCAGCATGGCTCCTCCCGCAACCTCATTATAGCTGTGCCCTCAAGTAACAGATTTGTCCTTAATTGGTGAGTTGTCCTAATTGACTTTAGCTAATTTAGGGATTTGATTATTTTTACCCTCTTCCTAATAGAACCATAACTTCCATGTGTTTTTCCTGGCTGGCTGGCTTGTGAGTAATTGGTGTGCTGCGAGTTGTGCGTGTCTGAGTGGAAGCTGGAGGTTTTGCACCATCGCATTCAGTTATGTACAGCATCCATATAGAAAATGAATCCAATAAGTGAGATGTGGAGGAAAAGAACAATGGCAATACCCGAGCAGGAGAGTCCATTTCTCAGGTTGATGGAGTGTAGCACCTTGGGGTGCTAGTCCATCTAGAGGTGTATTGGGTTTTTGGACTGTATATGTTGGTTCCAGTGCAATATTAACATAGTTAGGAGGCTCTGGGGCACTTGGGAGTGATAGTAAAAGTGAAGGCATTTAAGTAGAAATGCTTATGTTTTTAACAATTCTAATAAGCGAGAATAAATAATAGATACATAAATGAGCAATCCAGTCGTTAAGTGATGACGTGACGAATCCTATTTCCGGGTCTAAAGTAGTCTGCGTTTAATATGGCTTTTGTGTTGTTAACATGTTTAATGTTTTGTATTTTCTTCTATTTAATCTCAAAAAGCTCCTAAAACAGTCAGTGATCACTGTTGACCTCCCTCGGCTTTTATTACCACTAATCATTTATTTAGGCTCAGTTTTTAAAACCTTAGGATGTAACTACAGCCCAGCCCATGCAGCAGTATATGAATGACTAACCTCGTATAGTGGATGGATTATCTCAGTTGTTCTCCTGGCTGAAGTTTGGTCCTTTTACAGCATCCTGCCATGCGATTACATTTGTTCCTGACCACCGAGAACACTCACGTTAGCTTTTATCGAGGGGAAAAAAGTTAGCTTGTTTATATTATTCTAACATAGCTGTGTCGCTAGCGGTCACGTAGCACATCATTATATACCAGCTAGCCCAACTTCAGTAACCCTACAAACGTCACTGCTGTTTAGTTTTCTGTCTTCATTTATGTTGGAAGTGATAACAAAGCTGTACGTTTTAATTTGTTTCCAAAACCCTGCAGTCAGGACATGCTATATTGTATTTAGATAGAAGCTAGCAAGCTAACTTCCTGCTAACTTCTAACTCCGTTAAATGTCATAAATTCCGTTTTCATGGATGCCTGGATGTTAAACTCAATTGTTACACCTGGTAGAGCAGAACGCTGATCATTTTATTAAAGATTAAAGACTTTAGACAGTTTTTCAACTCTCAGTAATGCCATAGTGATCGTTTGATATATGGACCTGCAGCAGAGTTTAGGCCCAGACACGGCTAGTGACGTCAGACTTAACGGCCGGATAGAGGTGTAGCTGTTCATCTTTGACACACAGTTTTTTGGTTTAAAGAATAACTAACATTATTATTATTATTTATTGTTTTTTGTATGTGTGTATGCTAGCAGGATTAGTGTAGTTAGCAGACACTGTGATTTCAGTCAGGTCTCATAGCAAAATGTGCAACAGTTACACTGACTTTATGTAAGCATGACTTTGAAAGGGTTTTTTTGAGAGCACCACTTATATTCTCCAGACTGTCGCTATGGCAACCAAGAAAACAGCTTTAAAAAGGTGGCAGCCTTATATTTTGACCCAAACCTTGATGTCTTTTGTAACACAAATCAGGCGGTCTTGCTGCGTAAACATAACCAAACAACAAATGAGCGTGACGTCAAACTCTCCAAAGACACAAAAAGAAAGAGTCAAAATGTGTTTGTGATGAACTAACTCTGGAATGTATCTACAGTTATATATGGACCACGTTAAAAAACACGTTACCATGTTCTTGTCCCCCCCCCCCACAACATTTCTTCTCCAATTCAGTCCAATCCTTCGCATGTTTTGGTGTCTGTGTTCCTCAGATTACGTTTACCTCACGTTATTATCTCCCCAAAATCACTTGTTTTGTTTTTTCTAATTCTGTTCTGATTTCTGCGCTTTTGCACACACGTTTTTCTGTTTCCCAGTGTTTTCTTCAGTTGCAGTGTGTTTGACCTCTCAGGGACACTGTAGATTCAGGTAACTGGTGTGAGGAGCAAAATTCATTGTGCCAGTACAAATCTCTCCAGATGCAGATTTCAGATTTTGCTCTTTGATCCTTAAAAACTCGATTCCCCATAAAACTACAGGTTTGAGACCGGTACGAGGCATAAATCAATCAAAATGCTTATCTCACACAACGCATTTTTAACATCCACCCTGCACTGATGTAACTGTTGACTTCTCCGTTGTAAATGGTCTCCAAACGGCGCTGATGCTGATCTTACACACAGATCGGACAATCCAGAGACAATTCCAATAAAGTTTATTCAGGCAAAGTGGCTTTCTCGCCAGTGTTGACCAAAAAACGAGAGTACTGAATGTGAGTGAAAAGTGATCAGAAGACAATCAATGAAAAAATATAGTACACAACAATTTTCTTAAGACAAAAATGGAGTAGTTTGTCTTAGAGCATTCTACAGGTCGAAAAGTATCCACAAAGTCCAAGGTCATCTAAAACACGTTGAAACCCAAAAAATGATGCTTCTCCAATAAACCTGTACTTCCACTGTAAGAGCTAGTTAAGCATTTTCACATATCAGCAGTGGGTCTGAGGAGGGAATACAGTAACTCTACATGTAGAAAATATAACCATCATAATGTAATCTAGCAGCAATTTGACAAAGGTGCTGTCTGAAAATCAGCGTGTTTTCAATGCTGATGTTTTATTTTTAGCTTAGTTTGTGTGTTTGCCCAGGCGTCCTGCTGCAGGCTCTGTGCACGCTCACATAAGGAGGTTATTTGATGCATCATTTGACTCCTCTTCCACACAAAATTGACCCACTGAGTTACGCCTACTCCAATCACAGACATTATCAGAGGAACGGGTGGCAAAAACCTATAAAGATTATTAAAAATATACATATAACAATGAAAAGCAAAATTAT
Organism: Maylandia zebra; assembly: GCF_041146795.1. Lineage (NCBI taxonomy): Eukaryota > Metazoa > Chordata > Actinopteri > Cichliformes > Cichlidae > Maylandia > Maylandia zebra. The sequence continues at coordinate 44,892,655 of NC_135169.1, read as the reverse complement.
TACTGCAAACCTGAGAAGAGAGCAGTGCTCCAAGGCGATCATTAAACTGATCATTTCATAAGTACATTTCACCACTCTGTGCACTCTCTGTGTTGCAGTTTATTTACATGACAGCAGCACAGTACCGCTATTAATCTTTAAACTTTAATGGATACTCTGTGCATTCAGATCTGACACTATCCCATAGCCTAATGACGAAATTCGGAGATCGCTTGAGTTTGTGGTCACATCAAAGTGAAATTAAATTTATTGACTGGACCAGTTATGTTAAATAATTAATATAAAACCAGAACTCTGAGCATACCCTGCTCTGCACCAGGTTGTGTATTTAACACTTAAGTTGCTGCATATCTCACTAACTAACAAATGTCATTATGTAGCAGGTGGCTCTTCCAAAGAGTCCAAATGCCACTTTAACTCTTAAAAAAAAGGAAATGACACAAAAAATCCTGTTGAATAGGCAAAAAAGATCAATCAAAGAATCAAGAAAAGGACAATAAAGACAAGCAAAACCAAGCAAACCAATTCAAAATAACCTTCAAAACAGGAAGCAAACTGAAAGAGAGACCTGAGGACTGTGCCATAAACAGAGTTCATCATAGCCAGCCTGACAAAACAACCTAAAACCCCCAGTCAGAGATAACGGCATCACAACACTGGTTATCAACTTTCTTTCATACTCCGGGCTCTGTGCGGGTTCTCATAAAAGGAGGCGTTTGATGCGTTATTTGACTCTTCTTCTGCACAAAATGGATCAATTGAAGTGCTGTCTACATCAGTCAAAGATATTATCAGTAGAGCTCTATAAAGACTATAAGAAATATAATAGCAAAAGCTAACACTGGTGCTGCAAATAAGTCACACCAACGAGAATTCTCGTGCATTCATATATTTGTTTTTCCTCTCAGCACGCCGGTTTATTTCAAGCACATCCTAGCACTTTAGAGCTCTAAACCTTTAAAATGGATACATTTAAAGATCAGTACATTCATATCTGACACTTCCCCATAGTCTAATGATGGAAATGTGAAAATCACTTAGTTTTCTGGCAAGATCAAAGTGAAATTTATGCTGATATAATATTCTCTATGATAAATATCCCGCAAATAGACTGATAAATTTTCTACTGCGTGTGTGTTCTGTTGGCTACAGTTCCAGAAGTGTAAAACAATCTTGGCAGAAGATTAAAATCAAGCATAAAACCCTTTGTTTTCTGCATAAGCAGCTGGATGCATGTCAATTCCTGTGACTACGCGGCGCATTTGCATTTTGCGCTGCTGTAACTTTGCTGCACGGCTTCCTTCTGGTGTCAGTGAGATCCGACTCCACGGGTTGCATATATAAAATGTAACTCTGCATTAGAATATCTGAATTTTTCTCACAGCGTACTGAACATTAAAAAAAATGGTGTCAAAATCACTTCCAGCTAATTTCAAAGCAAAACTCTAAACATAACCTTGTCCGGAGCAGAATGTAGTCGTCAGGTCCATAATTCTGGACAATGACAGAGGATCTTTTTTATAGACACACCCCCTTTTTCAGATGCTCAAACATAATTGGATAATCTGCTGACAAGCAACATTATGGCTAGCTGAGGCTCATTCTCTTGTTATTTCATGATAAATTAAACAGATAAACGATCTCAAGCTGATTCCAATTGTTGAACTTACATTTGGTAGCTGTTCACTGGAACTCTCATTATGAGCACCAATGAGATGTTGATGTGAGGGAGGCCAAAAAACCAAAATGAGACAAGAACAGGCCAAAAGAAAAAGGGTGGAAATTCTTTGCAGAATAAAAATTCAAGACTCAATAATAAAAAAAACACAAAGAAAGTGGAAAAAAAGAGGCTGACAGAGACATACTGGACAATAACTCATGGAAGCAGCAGCTTGTTTTTGTCCGACAATCAGTCACAAATACTTCAATTCACTGTCACGCGTGGCAAAGAAAAGCACCAAATATTGTGTTGTAAGAATTATTGTACGGTTGTATACCCAGCAAATCGTTTTATTTCTGCTTTTTGTTCACCCTTTTTTGCTTTTATTGTCGTCGTTTTTGAAAATGACACAGGAGCCGTCACTTACAGTACTTTGGTGCATTTGTTGCAGTAAAAATTATTAAATCATAAAAGATTTATGTATATATTCCCACATCCTCCAGCAAAGGTCTGGATTTTTTTTTCTGCAGACAGTTTAAACAATGAAAAAAAAGTTGTTTGTTTTGAAACGTCTAAATGCAGATTTCCACGAACAAACATTTCCTCTTGTGCTTAAAACAAGCCTCGAGCAAGGCTGCTGCTGTTGTTCTTTTCAACTAACCTTTTTCTGTGTGTATGTTAATCACAATGTTTAACCAAACCTAGAAAATACACAGTGGAATCTCTCTGATGCAGTGGGGAAAGTTTAGCTGTAGGAAGCATCGCATATAGACAGCTGTGTCTCTGTTATAATGATTTTTTCATGCAAGATTTTTCTTTCATTCCCACCTTTCTTGGTTGGACTCACTGTATGTGAATTATAATGAAAGCTAAATGACACGACTGTACAGTAGCAACAGTAAACAATCAGCTGCAGCACCATGCATGCACACAGCCCTCAAAAGGAGGGTACGATGGGAGAAATCTTCGTGCTAAAGTCTTTCTTTGTAATGTCTCTGCATCTTTGTGTGCCCCTTCTTTTTTTTGATGATTATGTGCGAGCATTACAGCGTACAGAATGTGTGTGCATGTGTGCAAAAGTTAATGATGGTGAGGAGAGGAGGTTGAGATGTGTCAGGGATGAAAGTGCTGCATCTCTCCTTGGGGCTGTCAGGCTGTTACCAGGTGTCACTTCAACTCCTCTCGCCCACCTGCTTTCCAGCCTTCGCCAGGCCGCTGCCACACACACACTCACACACACACACACACACACACACACACAAAAGCTGCAGACAAGAGCGAACTGACAATAAAGACAAAGTTAAGCAACAAAAGAAGGAAAAGAGACATAGTTGAAAAATGATCACAGACAGATAATTAACTTAATTTTTTTTTCAATAACAACCAACATTTAAATGCTAAAAACACTTCCAGTAGAGTGATTCATCAGCGCGAAGAGAATCTCACGAGACCGGATAAACTTGTGCGGAATGAAGACCCGGCTGACACGAACAGAAAATGGCGATATGAGCTGACATGTATAGCTACTCTCTCACTGTAAAAGTCCTCATGTTTGCAGGGTATTTATACAAAAACAGGTCATGCATATGTATTACGCACTCCTCTGCATGCATCTCACTCTGAATACAAGACATCTCATATTTGGGAGTATTCGTGCTAGCTTTGGAAGATCGTTCTCCTTAACTTAGAAAAGATGAGCTCCGCGGGTCCTCGGTGTCTCCAGACTGAGAGCGAATCATTACATTCCCGTGAGTAAGGCTCTGCTGTTTAATGGATTCTGCCAGGCGCCTTTTGGGACTGAACTCTGTAACCCCACCTAATGAAGGGAGACCTTGCTTAAGAAAAAACCTTTACTCCCCTTTCTGATCGTGAGATTACCATTAATTATCCAGTTTCCCCTAAATGAATTGTTGAATTCTTGTTTCTTCTATTTGACAGTCCTTTCTTGTTCATAATATTACATTTTTAGAATTATAAGGTCACTTAATTTACTGTATTTCCCCATTGCTGAATTTTACCTTCACAGCTATCCTGGAAGTACCATTGTGTGATTTTGCTACCTGTTACCATGGGTAGCTGGCATCCACGGCTGCTCATGTGGCCTTGAAAACGGGCTGCTTGTGGGGAGGGTATCTTTTAACATCCAACACAACTGGAAAAATAAAACAGTTAATAATGTCCTCCACGCAAATTCATGAGTGTGCCTTTTAATAGTACAATCCACTGTTTTTATGTGGGCCTGAGCTTCTTTTCATATGTTTATTTAGCTTATTTAAGTGTGACCAGTAACAGATTTTTTATATTTTCTCTCAAATAAACAGTGTGTCTCTATTAATGAATATACAGTATTCCTATGGGAAATGCAACGATGGCTATATAATAGGGTTTTTTTAACCATAACATTCCATTTATCCCGTTCTTTTCACCTTTCTCAGGGTCTTATATCATCCAAAATAATTGGGACTCTTATGGTTAAGACATGATTAATCCCCAGGTGTACTCTTTCCTACTCCAAGTCCTTTCGGCAGGGAGTATTTCAAGCTCTAGACTTCAATTTGCCACATTAAGTATTAGTTTCCCACAAGTTTTCCCAAACCAAACGCAGTAATGTGTGATCTCAGCTTTTCCAATTTACTTCGATTGTTCTGTTGAGTACTTTGAAATCTTAAAAAAAATCACATAATGTCACAAACATATGTTTTACTTTACAACATTCATATAAGGTGTTATATTTCCTCCATGACCTCACATATTCCACACATTTTGCTCCTGGGAAGATTTTTCCTTCCTTTCGCTCCATGTGTTTAGGATCCCAGGACAGTTCTCCTTCTTGTACAATCATCTCCATTAGACTCATCTCTGTGGTTAAACTAATCAAACTGACCCTGATGCTATATGGACAAATGTGTTGTGAAAGCCATTACAAAAACACATCTCTAGACTCCTTGTTATTCCAAACTGTGTATACAGAGACGTGATTGCTTCGTATTTTGCTTTTTTTTTTTCTCCACTGACTCTGACCCAGTGGGACATGGACATATGACGTGTAGAGATGGATCCTTCGGGTCCTGTGGGCTATTGAGCACTTCCATGGACAGATGACAGATTGGGGTCTGGGGAATTTGATGGCTCATTCGGTGCCGTAGGCTCTTTATCGTGTTCTTCAGACTGGTATGGTAGGGCACACTGTCCTGCTGGGTGAGGTTTATAAAGTGTGCAACAATGTTAAGGCGGGTGTTCGGTGTCCAAACCTTTGGACCACTTCCCAGAATAACAGTGCTTTTAAAGGAAGAATCAACATTACTCAGTCCACCTGCACATTCAAATAAATTCTCATTTTCTGTGAATGAGGTTGGACATATCCTGAGCCTGAGAAGGTTTGACAATAAAGGCCCTTCAACCACAAGAAAGGATGACGCTCAACATACTGCTGAGATGATTGTGAGTTAGGGCCGATTTAGAGGAATTACAAACAATAACCTGTTTGTCTGTTCATGTTAAACGATGATTCGATAGGCAGGAGATGCTACCATGTCTATCACTGCACAGTCCCTTTTATTGTCAGACTGAGTCTGTTCACCGTTAAATCTGGAGGAGCTGAGTTTACATAACCCGTAGCAGCCAAATAAAATGCAAATAGATGCTGAGCCTTTGGTTCCACACCATCTAAAATACTTTTGCCTGCAAATACGTGAGAGAGACCACAGTGTAACTGCAGAATAGAAAGAGGCTGAGACAGGCAAGAATTTAGAATTGAGAGGGAAGATAATGATGTCAAGACTTTATTTACATTTGGGACTCCATGCTATTAGTAACTAACATTTTAGTTGTCTAAAATACATCTAATGTTTGCTGTAAACACAATCAATAGTATGGATGTTAAAACATAATGACTGTGTAATTATATTTTAGTCAATATTTTTTATTTTGCTGGAAAAGCTTTCTTGATTCCAACTAATATGATGTTTAAGTCAGTGGTAGAGGTCTCGAGGAGAAAGACGATGGAAACGCGAGAACTTTAAGAGGGTCTCTCAACCCTCGTACGTCAATCTCTTTCCTATTTATAGAGGCTCAGTAGTCTGCTCTTCAGTTTGGAGCTGTCTCTCTTAGCCTCTCGTTGTCTCCGTCTAACTATCTCTCATGGCTTCTGTGGCTGTCTCTCTCATGCTCTCTCTCCAAAATCTGTATCCTTGTTAACACAAGGGGTTTTGCGTAGGAGGGCAGAGATTCCGTCCATCAGGTTTCTTTTTTTTCCCTGTCGTCTTCTCCTCCTCATCCTCCTCCTCCTCCTCCTTCCAAACAGACTCACAAACAAGTAAACGCTCAAAACAGCAGCGCTTTCCCTACAGTCTTGCCTCCTAATCGTTCTGTCGACAAAACAGCGAAGGGCAGACATACGCAATAAGAGAAAGGGAGAGAAGAAAAGAGATGCCTCTCACAGATATTTGCAGAACTGTTGAGTTTCAGCTGCTGACAGCCCTTTATCATTACCTTTCATTCTTCCATGTTGCCAAAGGAGCGTTTTATATTCTGAGCCAGGCTCCGTGTGGGGGGACTAAATCAATTCCAAATTATTGCACCTCTCAATAACTGATGGCCGTGTCTGGGCGGAGGAGAAATGATTAATGATGATACTATGGACAATGTGAGTAAGACACACTCTGAGACATTATCGGCTGCATGCCGAAAGACACACACACACACACAGGGTTCCTCAGTGTGTGTGTGTGTTTGTAGTAACTGGCGGTGATTACTGAGGGAAAAGAGACATCACCGCTCCCTTTTGTGATGAGAAGTAGAGACTTCAGAATGTGTGTGGCAGAATACAATAGGCAGGTGAAATCATAGGTTAGCTCACATGATGATACCATTGAGACACATTATGTAACCTGCAACACCAATCCACCAATCACACGACTAGTGATTCAGCGCCATATACCGATGAGTATAATACATCAGTCAGGCTCAATATGTGTAAATGAAGAGGAAACCATACCCTTTAAGGAGCTTTTAAAAATGCCCACAAAGCCATCAACCATACATCAAATGTGACATAATCATATGCTAATCCGATTAGTTGATGGATAACATGTCAAAGTAATTTTTCAGAAGCAGTTTTATGGTGTTTTCTTTTTTCTTTTATTTTTTGGTGTACTGTGCAGCAAGCCAAAGATTGCGTCAATTGTGAGGATTTGCTGTTTTTCTGTTTCTCTTTCCACAATTTGAGAAAACAAGTAATTTGAAAAATAGACACAGTGATGTGTATGAAATTGTGATTGGCTTTCTTTGCTATTTTCTGACACTGAATACGCCAATAGTCTAGCTCTGATTGATCTCGAGGAAATTCCCAGACAGGGAATGCTGAAGTTAGTCACTGGATAAACAAATCTCAACCCAAACACAGATAGTAGATTTAAACTCATTGGACACTTTAATTATTTAAGCCTTGCTTGTACCAGGTTGCACCTACTCAGAACTGACTTGATTCTTTGTGGCACAGTGCTGGGAACATTCCTCTGAGAGTTTGACATGCTGGCATCACAAAGTTGTTGCAGATGTGTCAGCTGGACATCCGTGATGTGAGATCTCAAAGTTGCTCTACTGAATTGAGAGTTGGTAACTATGGAGGCCATTTGAATATAGCACAGTACACTCCGGAAAACAAAAAATCATCACATATTTGTTGCATAGTGTCATGGCTGAGTAGCCGCTGTGTTGTGATGTGGACACAAAGGCAGAGCGCACGTGAGGCAAAACTGAAGCATAACAAAAAGCCGGCCGTTTATTTAGGCTTATGGCAAAAAACTAAACAAAACAAAGGCAAAGACCAAATGATAACCTGGGAACGGCTAGAACTAGACATGAAACTATGACTCAAACATGAACAGGAGCATGCAAAAACTAAGAAAACAAGAGCATGAAAAACAGACACTTGAGGAGACATGAAAATCCACGGACCGGAGGCGAGATAAACAGATGGCCCAGCAATGAACAAAAGGAGACAGTGGACTTAAACACACAGAAGGGTGATGAGGGAAGTGGAAACAAATGGCCAACACAGCTGACACAAATGAACATGACACCACAAGGGAAGCAAAACTAAACACACTGAACATGGAACACGAGTTTGGAAAAAATAAAACATAAAACATAATGAGACGTAGACAGTGACAACACGAGCTTGAAATTAGGATGTGATGCCACAGGAAATGACACCTAAACAAGGAAGCATGGGTGATAACATTAACTAGACTAAAACCTGACTAAGACATACTAATAATAACTACTAGAACTCAACACTTCTCCACTACGCCATAAGAAAACCAGAATACAAAACAAACTCTGACACATAGTGCATTATCGTGCTAGAAGCAGCCATGAAAAGATGAGTACAGTGGTCGTAAAGGGAACTGTAGCCTCAGTTTCCTAGTCCTAGCTAATCAAAGTGGCACCTACTGTGGTCTTCTGCTGCCGCAGGCCATCAGCTTCAAGGTTCAATGAGTGGTTATTTGCTACAGTACAGTTGCCTTCCGGTCAGCTCAAAGCTGTCAGGCCATTTTAATCTGACCTCTGCCATCAACAAGGCATTTTTTTTTTTTTTTTTTTTTTTGCTTTTTGCTGCTCAGTTGATATCTTTGATAGCTGTGTGGTAAATCCTAGCAGATCAGTTCAGATCAGTACACTTGCATGTACAGTAAATCAGTTTTTGTCTTCTTTTGGTTGGTTTTAACTTTGGCAGGCTGTCTTGAACTGCATGCCTAAATATGTCCATGTGACTGACTAATCACAACCCAATCTAACATCGTAATCTGGGAGTGTGAGTGTATTTGGCCTGAGGTACTGAGGTACACTGAGGTACTTTTGCCAATTACAGGGCAGTTAAGGCACTGGGAAGTGGGCCAGACATCAGGCCTAAAGTCAGCTAGCTGGACTGAACATGGGTTAGGGCAGGTTTTATATGGGCAAAATGTGATCCAAACAGACATGGCCTGCACAAAGTGGCTGAGTTAAGGCAACCAGACTCACCCTGAGATAACAGCCTCAGTTAAGGTCTAATTAAGGGCCACAGAAAAATCAAGATATAGGTCACATTCAGGCTAATCCTTTGACTGGATACTTACATCATCATGATTTGCCAGTCATATGGTAGGCAAACCCTATAGCATAGGGTATATTTCTTCTTTTTGACTACTATAAAATGAACACATTGATTAGATAAGACTTCCAACTAGACTTTCTGACCAAAAACACATCTGGAGAGTGTTATCAAGGTTCAACTGGTCAGTATAGTCAGTTTTTTCATAAACTTCTGTATGATTAGAGAGAGAAATCCCCACCAGATTTCAGGCACTCCCACAATGGTTTTAGTTGTCAAATATAGAAGTTTTAACTCTTTTCCTCTTGACATGGTGATGGTGAGCAACCATTGAGCTCTTGGTGACTCTGAGCGCCAGCCTGAGAGCACTGCAAGTGGTGTACACAGCGTCACAGTGCTGTGATGTGAGAAGGTTCAGATATTCAGTCACAGTTTATCTATATAGCACAACTGCTTTAAAAAGGTATGAATGCATTAAGCTTTTTCTATGAAAATAAAACAATAAACCAAAGTGTGGATGGTGCTGTGAAAGGATTTAGTTAAAACAGGGACAGCAACAGCAATCGCCCCGAGAGTAGTGTGCTGTAGGAAAAAGTTGGGTTTTTGAGGCTGCAGATACACACGTCTTGAAATTCTTGGCTGTGTGTGCATTAGGACACTAGGTTAGAAAACATTTTGTAGCCAATGTTGGACTAATTTAAATTAAATGACGGCTGTCCGAATCTGCAGTCTGCATCTGTGAATCACTGGTGTATTTCTTGATGTAGCCCCTAAAAGATTTGACTGTAAAAGTGGCACCTACTTTGGACCCAGCATCCAGTTTTGTAGTGCTTTGCTGTTGCTAGCTTTTCGGCAAAAAAAGTAGCCTTTACTTTTCCATAAAATATATGTAACTAATTCTAGCATCAGTTCTACTTCACTGGAAAAGACTCTTCTTTTATACACACATAATGATCTATGCTCAGTGTAATGTTACAGTAAGTACGCATATTTATATAATGCCCTTCTAGTCTTACAGACCACTCAAAGGGCTTTAGACTACAAGTCACATTACAACCAATCATTCATACTCAGTGTATAGAGTCACCACTTGATTCTCTACACTTCTAGCACTTTATCGACCTCACAGCTGATTTAAAATCATCAGTGTGTCTTTGGACTGTAGGAGAAAGCCAGAGTACCTGGCGGAAACCCACACAGGTACAGGAAGAACCAGGAAAAAACCAGCTGAGCTTAAGCGCAATGGCTCAGTGGTTACCACAGCTGCCTCCCAGCAAGAGTACCTTAAGTTTGAACCCGTGCCCAAGACTTCAGCGTGGCATTTACTAGCAAAAAATACACATAATGATTTTTAGTCAAAGTAGTACAGTATAGCGATTCAAGAAAATGCTAAGTTAATGCTGCTTAGCCCAGATACACCTCTAATATAATTAAACTAGGCTAGCAGATGATATAAACTATACACTTACAGCAAAATGCTAATTTAAGCAAGTACTGCTGATTAACAGGAATGATGTTTAAAAGGCTTAGGATGGAAACATGCTAATTACCTCTAAACACTTTACAGCTAAGCTAATGAGAATGGTCTACATAAATATTAAGAGATCACAAAAGTTATTATAATTAAGCTTCCATGAATGTCAGAGTTCACATGTGTCCATGCAGCAATTGTTCACATATTTCAGGCTGCACTATAGCATACATTTATCAGAAAATATACACCAAACTATGGAAAGTCACTTAGCAATACTTCTCTTGGAGGTATTTCCAAAATTGTCCATTTTATTTAATCATAAGGAGATAAGATATTCTTGCTGGTAAACACTTAAAAACATTAAAAACCACATATGTATTTTCAAGCATTCTTGTGAATGAAATGTAAACACATGAGTGGCACACAGTGGTTCTTGGCAAGAGTGGTATTGCTATTTATTAGATGGTAATCTTTCAACCCTACAATGTTTATTCACTGTTTGAATTTCACTAAGTTTACATTACTGCAGAGCAAGCAGATACAGTCACGGTGGCTTTAGGAGCTAAACTCTGGAGCAGCTCTACAGTTAGGAGGACTAAGTTATAGGAAGTATTCCACTGTTTTTCTACTGGGAACAGTCTCGATATCAATAAACCAACGTTTTGCTAGATGCACGCAGCAGTTGTTCTTTCAATTATGATTGCAGGCTTCAAACTATTTCTGTATAAGATAAAGCTGCAAGCGTCTGAGTCTGTTTGTTGGGAACGAAGGATAGGAGAACAACCAAAATTACCTGCAATTACCACCCACAATCTCACGCATTTATCTCTGACTTCTCCCAGACCAGCGCGCAAACACGCTGAACATCCATAGCGATGCTCCTAAATAACTACTTGCACTCATACATCTGGGGAAAAATGTATAAACACACTTGCTTACAAATCTAAGATCTTTGTACAAAGAGCTACTGTCACGCCCACGGCCCAAATGGCTGTTTTCTGTTGTCAGTCATTTACTCCCAAAACATACACTTACCCGCACTGACAAAGACTTCCATCTTTTATTATCTTGCCACACAACAAAGCCCAAATTCATGTGTGCTTTCTATCTCACTCATAATCTTCCTCATAGCACTCAGGCTGCACTCTGGGGAGTCATTTCAAAACAGTAAGCGCAGCCCCGTGCAAGCTTAAAGTGCACTGTGTTTGCCGGCGCGTGCACATACACAAACTGTTACGGACCCGCGCGTGCTCCCTGATGCGTCGTCCCTGATGCACTTGATAGCTGGTGATAGTAGCCATTGTGAGACGCAATGTTCCCCATCTCTGTGTTGTGCTGTTATTACATTAGCAGCTCTGATTTTATCCCCTTCTTCCTTTCTTCGGCTCTGCACCTCTCTGCCTTGTATCTCTCTATTTCTTCCTCTATCGAGCCTCCCTCCCCCCGTTCTTCCCTCCTTCCCGGTTCTGTCTGTTGTGATTTAGTTCCTACAGTGTTTACTCTCCTATGCAGTTTCAGAAACCAGGGGAAATTATAACTCTAACCTAGGCTGAGTCTCTCTCCAAATTATAGCCCTTGATTTGTGTCTTTATTACATCTTCAATGGAACCTTGTTCACCAGCTTCACCAGATCCTGATGCTTTGTGCGGCTCAACACTGCCATCCAGTGATGCTTTAATCCACCGGTGTGCAACAAAGAGAGGCAAGCTCAGGTTTCGTGTTGTGTATGTGTGTACGGCTGCTTATGGATTTTACCTGACACACATGAATGGAGACAACCATGATGCTTGTTTCCATTCACATGAGGTGCCGCATACTGTAGGAGGATATAGCAGAGAAGGACTACTAACTGTCGTTCGGCTCAATAGCTCAATTCCAGTGAACGCAACTGAGTTAGTACATCTCTGTGGAACCTCAAAGTGACTGAGATGAGGGTCGCTCCATTCTCTGCATCTCTCACTCGCTCTCTTCGTGGTGGTTTACATTACCCTGGGCAGAGCAGTTTGGAGCAGAATGGCAGCCCACGGCTGGTTTGATGCAGGAATGCCCCGGCCATCTGCTGCACATTAGAATTAGACCTCCAGCCCAATTCAATTAGCAGCCCAAGCCAGTGCCACTGATTGGGCAGAGGGGGGAGTGCTACAAGGGGAGTGCTACAAGTCAGCCACCGGCCCCCAGTAAACACGATAGACCGGAGGGTGTAATAGGAAGGAAAATTATGGAGGACAAATTTTTTTTAAATCAAACGTTTCTAAATAAATTCTTCTAAAAACGAACCAGGTGTGACAGACGAGCGAATAGAAACGATCAGAGACTGGAACATGACTGAGTGCTGGTGGATATGCCTGAGGTCATACCACAGGTTTGATCAGCAATTTATCACCATAGGGTAATCCTCATCAGAGATTGTGATTTTAAAAAAATAGCTCCGAAATTGTCAGGGAATTGAAAGCCTGTTTTCCTTTTTCTTTTTTTTTCTTTTTTTTTTTTGGCTTTTGCAAATCATGCCAAGTCAGATTTAACAACAACAGCGGTGGAAGACAAAACAAAAGCCTTCCAGAACATGATATCTGCCAACTTTTTGAGCAAAACAAGAGGAAACAGGCAAAGCTGATTGAATAAAGGAGAAAAGGCCCCCACAGATAAGCATCTTATTTGCCTTCACAATATTTGGACTAAGACAGATGGAAATAAACCCAACCATTATCCGGAGCAAAAAATCCGAACTTCTGAAGAGGAACTGCAACATCTGAAAGAGGCGAAAGCTTACGTAGCAGAATCTGTCGAACTTTTAATACCTGCTGAAATGAGCCAAAGTACGACTCAAAGATGTCTTCCATTATAATCAGTGTTTGATAGGTCACGCTGATGCTTTTAATCAAAAACATCATATTAGAGGATTCAAAGACAATCCACCCAAATTCTGCGTGCGCTTGACCTTACTCTATAATAACAAGTGTCGGAAAGGCCATCCTACCTTTGAATTAGAGTGACTGGAATGAAGAGTATTGTGTCTGTGTGCGCTTATAGCGCTCACATTATGGGTTAAGGTGTAAAGGCAGGTGTTAAGCGTTAATAAGAATCTCAGTCACTGTCAGGTCGTCTGACGGAACGCAAGACAGATGCACGTTCGTGTTTTGCTAACAATGAATGACTTAGCCGGGCAAAACATCCAACATATACAATGGCAGGTGTACACAAACCTTCCTGCCTAATCTGCCTAATCCTCACAAAATCCACATACACACACTTTGGGGGTTGCAGGACATATGCATCCAGTGGAACAAACTTTCTCAAATGTTCAAGACGCTGTCAAATGCTCTCAGAGCCCTTGGAGACATAATGCACAAAAACATTGAGTCATGTAAACAGTGTTCGTGTGAATCTGTTCCCAATTATCTCCTGCATATTTCTCTGATTCTTAACTCACAGCAGACTGGCATCACTGGAAAACCAAAACTTTTAAATGAATTGCAGGATTGTGCTTTTTTGCTCAAGCGAATGTTCACCACAAGCATTTGTTTTCTTATTCTTGTGCATAGCAAAATATGTTGAACAGTATTTGCACTAGCCTGTTCCCCCCGTCCCCGTCGCCAACGGTGGGCCGTACGTTTGTGTGTTCGTCGGGATGGGATTCTGTCGATGTGTGAGAGCAAGGAGGGCAACTTGTCGACTCCCTTTTCTCATCTCTCACCTGCTCCTCACACCACAGAAAGAAAAACAACAACAACAAAAAAAGCCTGCAGTGGAGCAGCACACCGCGTTGTGCAAACATGCCCTCGGGCAGGCACCGCACACACAAATACAAACTCACACGGTTAACAAAATTTCAAAAGTAACAAACACACATAGGGCAGGAAACCTCAAAAAACATATCATTACTCTTTAAAGCTCTAAAAGACCACAAAGAACCAACAAGAGGGTAGAATCTAAAGAAACGCAAGCAGACACAGACAGAGATGGGCAGTAACGCGTTACTTGTAATGCGTTACTGTAATCCAATTACTTTATTCAAGTAACGAGTAAAGTAAGGGATTACTATTGCAAAAACGGTAATTAGAGTACCGTTACTTTCCCGTAAGCACGCTGCGTTACTGCGTTACTAAAACTGTGATTTTTTTTTGCAAGAATGTCTCATGACAGTGACATAAGCGAGTGCGCCGTGACAACAGCTGTGTGCAGATCAACAGTGGATCATATATGTGCAGGAGACAGTACGAGTGTGCAGCGTTTAAAGCGTGGAAGTACTGACCTTACTTTGAGTTTGATTCCATAAAAAGTGACAAAAACATTAGTGTCTGTTGTGCGTGGGAAGAAAACTTCTTTTTACAGCGAAAAAAAACCCCTAAACTTCCAAGCAAGCACCGAGTGCGCAACGACGTAATGGGAAACTCACAGAAAAACTCGCGGATTCTTCCACTGACCGCTGCGGCACACCTGCACCAGGGTAAACCTCCGCCTACCCAACTCCTGCTTTACAGGTAAAAATAGAACGACAGGACCGCTGAGTCTTTGATTTTATTTATTTTCTGCTGTGTTTTACTTGCATCTATTTGAAAGACTGAGTGTAAACACAAAAAAATATTTTATTTTATGTGCTGGAATGTGCAGAAAATAGGTTTAAATGTTAAACAAATTTCTTCCAGTCAGAGAATGTTGCATATAATTACATTTTTGCTTGATGCATAAAGTTAAAAGATTAAAACTAATAAAACAAGTTTTAAAAAGAGACTTTTCCATTTGATTACATTTTGTATGATGGATTATGCAGAAAAAGTAGAATTGGGCTGAAAGATCTATCACTTTATCACCTCTTCAGGTTGTAAATCATGTTTTTAAAAAGTAACTAAGTAATTAATTACTTTTGAAAATGAGTAATCAGTAAAGTAACAGGATTACTTTTTTGGGGAAGTAATCATTAATTAGTTACTGATTACTTCTTTCAAGTAACTTGACCAACACTGGACACAGAAAGGTTCGCCTCGGTGTGACGTAGCCGTAGACGGAGTATTTATGCTGCAGTCCGCAGGTGAAACACTGCTAGCATTTCTGTGTGATGGAAAATGCAGATACAGACAGAGCCTGCTAAACAGCATGTTAGGAATGACTGTGTCTCTATGTGTGTGTATGTGTGTGTAATCTCCATCATCCCACTGTTTTGCCTCTCAGCTAAATTCAGCCACTATTATTGGCCAACAGGAAAATCCTTAGCCTGGTGTGATTAAGTGTCCCGATCGATAAGTGCACTACACTACCTGTGTCCTATGAATATGTGTGTCTGTGAGTTGAAAACAGGACACACTGAGGTAACCGCATGAGCAGAGAGGCTTCTGGATCGATAAATTTGTGGTTTCAGTATCTCAGAGTTATTGCCTTAGCATTTATTTTGACAGCCCTTATGAGTGCGTCTTTATTTCATTGTTCCCATGATAATGCAATAAGTGTGTTGATTCTGCTCATCGGTGTCAACATGGGCAGATAGACTGTATTCCCAGGATGTGCGTCACAGCTCGTCACGATTGCCGTGTGTACAGTCGATCCAGTGAGTCTCTATGATGAGTCACCCATTTCTACTACTCCGAATGAGAGCGTCAGGCTGGGATAGCTGTGACGTTTTTGGGCAAACGCCAAAAATTGAAAAATATATCTGTGTACAGATTAAATTATATTGTTTCTGAATAATGTAATCCCACATATGTATTTTAGCCCACATGCTAGAGAAAGAAATATTAGCGTACAGTAGTTGTAAGTAAGCAGCAAGCCAACAAATTAGCCAGATTAACTGGATATGAAGGTATTTATGTATGCAGAGACACAGTTCAGTCAGGACCTTTAGAGAAGGTTCAGATATTTTTGTTTGACTCTTCTAAGTGCAGCAGCACGGACGTCAGAGGATGCGTCCATGAAAACAGATTTGATGCTGATTAAACCAAAAATAGCTCGGGAGGTGGGTTGCAAAGCGGCTTAAACCTGTGAGCAGGCCCGGTTTGAGATGCCCAGTTGGATGTGTAGAATAATATTGAGATCAGCTGATCAACATAGGGTGTAGTGAGTGAGTGAGTGAAGCAATGAATGTGTTATCTTATAAGTTTCCAAGATTGTGCCATATTGTTGCCGAGGTAGTCCTCCCTTTAATGTTTCAGCCTGTGTTAAGTGAGGTAAATTTCATCATCCTCAGTTGACCCATCTGCAGGACACTGCATTACAGAGCACATGTGTCACATGTGTTTATGCCTGAAAGAAAAAGTATAATATCGATGACTAATTAGAAAAAGCTTTGCACATGTGCGTACACGTCATGCAATTCAATCCCATACTAAACCCCTTGCACTAGCCAAGCATGGGGATATTCATGTACTTGATATACGCTAAAAATAAGTCAATGCTGATTTTCTTCTGCCAAACTCACTGCATCACCTGCCTATGAGCTTTCTTCCTCACATACCAGTCTCTAGACCTGTGTGACTGAGTCCTAATGTATATCACAAGACAGGATAGGACAAATGTTGAAAGTGGAAAATATGATATTTATATGCAACCATTTAAATGTCTTGCATTTATAGGTATAAAATATCTGTGTTGTAAATGTATTGAAAAGCACAGATAAATAAGTAAAGGGATATTTCAGCTTCCTCCCTCATTTCAGCCTTGGTCCTTCTTGCCAAACACACATTGGAGGTCAAGTACCACATTTCTCAGACGCCATTCCACTCAAGGGCTTCTCTTTCTCTTTTTCCTTTGCCTTTCCTCGACTGCTTTTTTATGCCTTCTTTTCTTCTCTATCAGATGCAGACAGCAGGTACTCAATGCTTGGCCTCACACACGTCTGAGCCAGTGGTCATATATATATATATATATATATATATATATATATATATATATATATATATATATATATATATATATATATATATATATATATTAGTCTAACTCACATACATACTGGAAGCACAACCTTCTCTCTTGCACACAAAATCACACAAAGGGCAATAGCAGGCTATCACTCACCCTCAAACACACGCACACACACATGCACACCCAGCCCTACCTCTGTGTCCTTTTTGCCCTGTCTGAAATGTATTGTTTAGGTAAATGAGTCTGTGCACCCAGCGGGGGAATCAGCATGAATAAGAACCTGAATGCATTACCCCATTACTCTTCCCTCTTTCTCACTGTCTCTCTGTCCCGCTCTCTTTCTCTCTCGCTCCTGCTCTTTCTGTCTGTGTGGCCTCTGCCTCACTCAGCACCCACAGTCCTTGAGAGCTCAAATTGACATTGGAGACCTGGTTATTAATATGTGGATAGTGGATGCTTGTGTATGTGTGTAAGGTTTTTGTGTGTGTGTGAGCGCATGCAGCGGAGAATGATAGAGTGCTCTTGTCATTTGTGTGCACTCAATGTTGTGTGATTTGTTTTGAGAGAAAGATGAAGATGTGTTTTGAATGTACATGTGTGCAACTCAGTGGGTGTGTGTGTGTGTGTGTGTGTGTGTGTGTGTGTGTGTGTGTGTGTGTGTGTGTGTGTGTGTGTGTGTGTGTGTGTGTGTGTGTGTGTGCCCCCATGCAGACAGATTCAGGCAGGCTCTCTAATTAGAGAGACAGAGTGGAGCACACTGACTCAGAACAGGAGGAGAGGGATAAAAGAAAGGTTGCTTTTTTTATACCCCTGCTGAAAGCATTACACAGTGTACGTGTATGTGTCCCGCTGCCTGTTAGTGCTCTTATGCACATGGCCTCGTGTGCATCTCTGCGTGGATTTCTACCCACCTGTGCAAAGTTCACCTTCTCACTTTTTCTTTGTTCCCATTTCCTTTCACTGCCTCGCTGCCCGTTCATACGAGTACATGGATGCACGTGTGTTTCTGTGCATGTGTTTGTGTGTGCGTCCGCGCGCGCATTCGTCAGGTGTCACCCAGTGAGTCTGATCACCACAGAAAGCTGCCGCCACTGTTGGCATGGTGACTGCTGAAATGCTGTGAGACACTGCTGCCATGGTTTCCAGGCACGCCAAGCAGGGTGGAAAGAACCGGTGCTGCATCTCTACATTCGCTTCCTCTTTCTGTGTGTATGTGCATGCGTTTGAGGGAGCCCCCTTCCCTCATTACTGCCCTCATTGACTTCCATCTCACACGTCTCTTTGTTAGAGATGTGCCCTTAAAATGTGCAGAGAGACATGTTTCCCATCTTTCTGTGTATACTGTACATCTTTAGGCTTTAGGAGGTGCATACACGGCATAAAACTATCTTGGGTTGCAAGGTGTGTGTGTTTGTGGGCTTTTTTTATTGATTGGATCACAAAGCCATATCGTGCTCGGAGCCCGAGTTCTTTTTCGAGCCATATATTGGTTATGTAGCAAGAAATGTGCAACGCAGGAAGTGTTGAGTGCATTTGAGTAGACACAAGCCAAATTCAGTCTTTCTTCCCCCGTTAATACAGATCAATAAAGCTCTCTTTTAAGAAAAAAAAACGTACTCAGTAACAGACCTAATTGTTTTAGCAAATCCAAAAGAAGTACTCAACCAAACATCCTGCTTATTTCCACGACTCCCACAGAAGTTTTTTTTTCTTTCTGTTTCAATTATTGTGCCACTTGTGGTTTTTACTCTAAATGAACTTGTTGTGATGCTGTTCTTTCAACATGTACTGGACGTCGCTGTGGCAACAGTCTTGTCTGTGAGCCATGGTGTTTTTATGTTTGTTCATTTTGTCACAAAGAGTCGAGAATTGAAATGACAACTGTGAAACACAAGTGTCAGGGTGGCCACAAACAATAGACATTGTAAAACAAAGGAGCCGCTTGTGCTCGTGGGGTGGTGAGAGCCCCTGCCTGAAGCTATAGCAGCTGGCTTGAGGTTATCTGAGCATGCCCGCTACCCTGGTGCCTGATGAATGTGTCTGCCTCTCACTTTGTTCTTTGTCTCTCGCTCGCTCCCTTGGGTTCTCTTCCCATTTATTGCTCATATAATATGACTTTATACTCTGGCTTTAGCCCCATTCTTTAAATAATCAACTCAGCATGTGTATATTTCAGTTCATGCTGTACACTATTCACTTATAGAGCATCCATAATATTTTGTTATGCCTATTTTCACTCTATATTATTATTCAGGGGACTAGAGGAAGCTTTATGAGATTAAAAGTTCTTTTAAAAGACATTATTTTTCTGATACTGGCCCTTCATTCAAAGCCTCACTTCATCATCATCATCATCATCATCATCATCATACTGAAATAAGCCATTTTAGCCTTTAGTCTTTTTAAGCCCTCCCTGCAGTCACTCCTGCTCTGCCTGGATGAAGGATCCATCAGTAAAGTAAATGGCTGCTTTATACATAGGGAACAACCATTAAGGTACCAATTAGCCAACTTGTATTGTTAGTCGCACTTAAACATGTAAAAGCAGCTCTTGCTATAGTTGGTGTGGCATCATATACATCCACTGTCTTCACTTCACTTATGTTAAAATTTCTTTCACATAATTTTATTTACAGATTATGTTTTGATACCTTACCATTGCCCTTTTGTGCTGCGTTAGCATTAGCCTAGCCAAAAGTTTCACACTGGGTGAAACTTTGTGAAGAAACATGTTGCCTGGCGACTGTTGTTGGTGCAAAAAGGAACGCTGTTGCTACAGTTAACTTCTTTTAAGAAAGTCAATGTAACTTTTCTTTTCCAATAAAAAGTCTGTTTGGTCAACCTTCAAATCTGCCGAGCACTAAGGTGAGTACAGGATCAAACTTTCTGAGGCAGATGGTGCTTAGAGCACAGCTCTGTCTTTGACCATTTAAGGAAACACCTGCCAATCAATGTCAACAAGGACGACGAGCAGGAAGGGAACTGTTGAAGACTCACAGAAATCTATAGTCTGATCTTTGGGTAGATAGGGATGACTTGCATGTTATATATTCTGAACTCATTATTTTAAGTTTAGTCTGTGTTTAATCATGGCAAGAGTATACTGTAACACTTAATCATAACACCCATACATATAGCACCAAATCACAACAACAGCTGCCTCGAGGCACTTTAGAGTAAAGACCTGCAATAACACAGAGAAAACAGAGAAACCCCCAACAATCATTTAACCCCTTGAACAAGCGACAGTGGGAAGGAAAAACTCTCCTTCAACAGGAAGTAACCTCCGGCAGAACCAGGCTCATTTGCCACAACCACTTGGTGTGAGGGGAAGAAGACTTTCAAGTAATAGTTATTTTCTGTTAACAAGTCATCGAATTAACATTTTTACCACTGTTTTCCATAGTGTGACTATATCATAAGTACACAAAAATGTACTTAAATATTGAACATAATGATTGCTAAAAGTAAATTTCTTTTCCAATTCCAATGCAGATTTTTGCAACCCATTGGCAAGTGAAGCTCACTGACCAAAATTTGCAAAGCCTGGGAGACACAGCTACTTTGTGAAACTGTTCATTTGAGTGGGAATTGTTGAGTGTGAGCGAAGCAATCCTTTATAAAATGTCACTGCGCCCAATCCTGTACAAAATGTTTACGCAAATTACAAACACGCAGGCCGGGATAATCCCCTTCACGTGCTGTTAACTCCTGTGTAATCTGCCCGGCAAGCTGTCTCCTGTTCTAATATATGAACAGGACAATTGTGCTCTGAAGTGTTTCAGAAAGTTTGTGCAAGCTTGCGTGAAACACCAGGGTACACTGAGCTAAGGTTTTCTAGTCCTGTGTCTGGGACAGACATCTGTTTTTAATGTCCTTACCTCCATTTTCATCCTGCCATCCTTTCATAATTCGATTTCCTTTTTTTCCTTTCTTTTTTATATCCGCTGCCTTACATCAATCTCTGTCTGTCGCTCTTCATCTCCCCTTTTTCTTCATTCTTCCAGAACATTTTCCAAGGAAAGGATATCGGGGACCATCTGCTCACAAGATAAGACTTTGATAAGGTTACCTTGACTTGGAAAGCCACCACAGGCTTTTCTGATGTTTCCAGAAGTAATTTTTAACAAACAAAAAGACTAAAGCATAGAATTAACTGTGTGACATCAGCAGATTTGTGAACTTGTGGACTTTGTTTTAAACATGCTTATGTGGATTCAAGGCACATGAACAATAAATAATGCTTTATTTAAGCGACTGCATATTTAAGAAAAATCACTTTTGCACAAGTTGCTCTACAGGATCTTATGTTAGGATGTGTTTGATTTTTCACTCGGAGACAGCAGGACTGCAGGCTTTGCTCTATTTTGGCATAAAACACATTAGTACATAATATTCACTTCATGGATTCAGTAACGGATTTCAGAAAAAGACACAGACAGACAGATCTGAAAACAATCCTTCAGATCAAATGCGACCCTTGTTTAATCCGCTTTCACGCCCCCTTTGATTACCAACAAAGCCTCCTGATCACACACCAAAACCTCTTACCCCTGCAGAAAATCTCCAGATTATTAGATTTTTGGTCTCACACATACAATAGGATTATAAAAATGAGATATGGTGGACTAGGAAGTAAAGATCACAGATCTTATCTTTTGCAAACTGATAAAAAAGAGAATTGTTGAAACAACTTAATTGTCAGCTAGTTACATGTTTTTAAAAAATTAACTTAAGATCAAACCAAGAGATTTAGGTTACATGCAACACACAATAACTTGTGTGCTTTCACTTAAATAAAAAAATAGCACGTTAGAGGAACAGGTTTTGATTTGAAGCTGGCAGAAACCCCCCAAAAAAACTACAACAGCAAATAGAAATACATTTTATTTTCCCTTTGGCCTTTTACTTCTTGAGATATCAAAA
Organism: Maylandia zebra; assembly: GCF_041146795.1. Taxonomy (NCBI): domain Eukaryota; kingdom Metazoa; phylum Chordata; class Actinopteri; order Cichliformes; family Cichlidae; genus Maylandia; species Maylandia zebra. Next base: position 44,870,644 of record NC_135169.1, on the reverse strand, counting down.
TGTATATTGTCTTCAATGTATTGCTGTGTAACATTGTCACTGTGGGCAGCATGCCACGATGGGATTGTAAGTAACTTCACGATTCCCCAATTTTCATCTTTTCAAGGCCGAACTGAAAGTGACAAAACATAAAAATGTCAGAGAAAGTATTTAGAGAGCTGATGACAAAGATAACGGTGTAATCACAATGATGTTGGAGGGGAAGTCAATAGAGACGGCACTGCTGGTGTGAAGGGCAGCAAAACAGAATCTTAATGACACCTTAGATTGTAACTGGCACTGAGGCAAGTCAGACGAGCACTGAACATGACCGTCTCCATGTGATTATTGACAATAGTTTTATTTTTTTGCTTCCCATTCTGCTTCTAGATATTTGACATACTAACAATACCAGCTAAGACAAAAAAAAAGACACGTGACACAAACGAAAATGCATTTTTAAAGCTAAACGATTTTGTTAAGTGGGAAGGTAGTGAAGTGGTTAGCATTGTTGCCTCACAGCAAGAAGCTCCTGAGTTTGAATCTGCCAGTTTTTCATGGAGTTTGCACGTTCGTCCCAACCCTGCATGGGCTCTCCACAGGTAATCTGGCTTCCTCTGAGAGTCCAGAGGCATACATGTTGGGTTAATTGGTGATACTTAATTGGCCATCAGTATGAATGGATGTCTTAGTGTTATGCCTGGCTCAGACCAGCAACATGTCTAAGGCACAACAGCTGAGATAGAGTAGCTCCACTGTAACCCAGAAATGGATAAAAGGGAGAAGATGGATGTATATAGTGTTTTTCCTTTCGCCATAGACTTTCATATCCAATTTTTTCTATATTTTTTTGCCTGTAAAACCCTCATTCTTGCTTTACTAACTATTACCTCGAAACATGTGGTTTCACAACCTGTGAAACACAGGTAAGCTTCGAATTTTATTAGAGCAGCCCTAAAAAATAACCATTAATAGTACTAATAATAGCATATTTTAGGATTATTTTCTGGAAGTATCTTCAAATGTTATATTTTCCTAACTTTTCTATTGATGACGGTACAGGATAGAATGAAAACGGGTTTAGTGACCAGTGTCGGTGATGTGTTGATGTTGCAGTGCGCTCACACAGAGGTTTCTCGTCAATAATAAGATTGTCGTTGCTGCGGCAGAAAGAAGATGAAGAGATCATGACATCCATTGCTGTGTCTTATAATGTGTCTGCTTATTTTTATTTGTTTTCTAAATACCCTCAAAAACATTAGCTAATGTAGCTTAAATCATTAGAGATTATTAGCTTAATGTAACCTTCTGATCCACTAGTCTGCTGGTATATCGCGGGTTGTCAGCCAGGAAGCTGATGTGCTTTATTATTTTAGTTTGTTAAAATTTTATTTTCCTGTTCTGGTCGAATTGGGCTTCAGTGTTTGTTTACGGTACATCTCCAGATCCAGGTGAGAGCAAGTCAAAATGATGTTACCTGTCCATGTCCAGCAGCAGTTTGAATATCGCTGTATACTGATACGGGTCAGTTTGTCTTAGATTCACTGTAGCATTTAAATTCACCAAAAATTATAAAGCTGTAGCAGTGTGTCGCCCTGTCGCCACGAAATGTATTCGTCACAAAGTAGTTGTTCGTGTATTTCATGGAGTCTTTGCGTGTGGACATTCTAAACAGAGCATTTTACACGATTCATACCACTCTGAACACGGCTGAACAGGATGGCTGATACTACTTTCATGTGACGGCTACAAATCTGTTCTCCATTCATGAAATTGTGGTACATGATGCTCTGAGTCTAATAAAGGGAGGGTTTGCATGAGTTCAAAAGCTTTAATATAAAGCAGCTCTATTACCAGTTTGCTTTCTGTACAGGTCCTTGAGGTGGCAGGGTGATTTTCCAGTGTCTGTACTGAATAATGCCACTTCAAGCGCTTGATGATTCGGTGGCTTGCCTCTATGTGTTTAAGAGACTGAAATAATGCTGTGTATCTTATCTGCTTTGCCACAAATAATTCTTTAACTTCTTTAATGACTGAGCCTTTGCCTCGGGTTTGATAACTAAAGATTGAAATCTCTGATTATTCACTCTAAATATATTCTCACACACTACAATAGGTCATCCAATTAATTAGGTTGCTTTTGAAGGTGACATTGCAATGTTTATCCAATTAAACTGAGGTTTGCAAATGTAAAACGGGTTGATTACATTTGGAAACAGCATATTCGGTTTATGTTAAGTACAAGGCTCTGCATGCATGACATAATGATTGGAAGCAGAGTCCACCCAAGAGTTTGAACTCGTGCTGTGAAATATACAATATGAACTTGAACTTCTTTGTTCAGTAGAAAACTTCGAAGGTATTGCTAAATCTTTTGCCGTACCTATCTCCCTCATGGCTGAATGCCCCAGCCAAGGCAGGTTGTAATATCAGTATATAAGAGTGTGAAAAGAAATGCACAAAGGGAGCAAAAGAGATTCTGATGAAACAACAAATGTTTATGGACAGCTGTAAGAAAAGGAAGAAACTGGCAAGCAGATGTCTAACAGCGATACCTCTGAAAGTGTTTGTTGATACTCATTCAAGGTTTGGTAAATGGGATATAAGCTGTAAACTGTGCGGTGGAAATGAATCTTGGTGCGACTTTCCACTGGCGCTATTTAATGAAATCTAAAAGCCTAAATCAATAGTGTGATGGAAGAAGAAGGTTCCGATGAAAAGCTTTCAAACCTTCAACAGTTCGTGAAAGAAACACTCACAAAGAAAACAGGAAACCCAACACCCTCCCTCGGCTTCACATTTGTTCCCCGTGTTATCAACCTTTCTCACTTTCCACCAACACTCATTACCGTGCTGGTCTGTCTAACAGCAGCCAGAGATGAGTTTTTGAGTTGGAAAAAGGCCAAAAACACATCCACTCAACCTGCCCATTTCCTGTTTTTGCTTGGTCTTCCAACAGGATGGAGTGAAGATTTCCTAGGCTCATTTTTTGGACTCCCGTTGCATTGTCACTTCATTCATTCAGTCAATAAATTACTCTCTGGCTGGCCTGTCACTCAGTGTGCAGCTTGCTTGTTTTTAGTTTGACAACAATAGTTAAAAATGGAAATAGCTATTATATTTAAAGATAATTTATCGGTGGCGTAGCCTTACTAGATATGGTAATGGGCAGATACAAGTAATAATGTAGATAAGGCAACATCAACAACAACAATAATAATAATAATACTGGTGTTTTTTCATTTATGTACACATGTACAACACATGTACAACACAGAAATCTCAAAATGTAAAGGATGGAACAAAAGAATGGAAATGGAAATTATCAACCTACATAGGGCTGAATTCAAAGACACCCCAACAATCAAAGTTAAAAAGATGTTGCAGTAGGCTAGTTCATTTTGCCAAAATTTCATTGCAACTTAAAATGGTACACAGTAGTTGGTATGACCCCCATGAGCATGCCTGACAGCGACACCCTGCTAATGAGATGACAAATGTGTCCTGAGGAATCTCCTCCCAGATCTGGACTATGGCATCACTGAGCTTCTGGAGTGTCAGAGGTGCAACCATCAGATGGACCCAAACCTAATCTCCCAGAGGTGTTCTACTGGATTTAGGTCAGGCGAGCATGGTGGCTAACATGGGGAGGTAAATATGGGGACCAGTCCTTCATCCTCCTGGAACTGCGTGCATTATCTTGCCACATGAGGAGGGGCATTGTTGAGGTCCAGGACAAACGCAGGTCTGATAGTAGGTGCAAAGATTTCATCCCGATACCTAATGGCAGCCAGGGTTCTGTTTCCTAGCCTGTAGAGGTCTGTGCATTTCTTTATGGATATCTCCAGACCATCACTTACCTACCCCCAAACCGCAGGGCTCCAGATTTGGTTTTCTATGGCAAATGCCAGTGAGTCTACATGGTGCCAGGTAGTGAGCACAGGGCCCACTAGAGGACGTCAGGCCACCCTCATGAAGTCTGTTTCTGATTGTCAGGGACATTCACACTAGTAGCCTGCTGGAGATCATTTTGTAACTCTGGAGGTGCTCATCCCATTACTCCTTGGACAAAGAAGCATATGCCTCTCCTACTGCTGGGCTAAGAACCTTCTATGGCCCTGTCCAGCTCTCCAGGACTAACTCCCTGTCCCTGGTATCTCCTCCATGTTCTTGAGAGTGCGACGGGAGACACAAACCTTCTGGCAATGGCATGTATTGATGTGTCATACTGGAGGAGCTGGACTACCTGTGTGTAGGGTTCAGGTATCACTTCATGCTACCACTAGTGAGACTGACTCTAGCCAAATGCAAAGCTAGTGAAAAAGAAACCCTGTTGTTAATTTCATTAGTAAAACTCCTCTGCTACTGAACTGACCAGATCAATATCCCTGTTTTAACTGACTTGATGCTGAACTCTGATTGAACCATGGCTTTGTAGCTAGCCATGGTTAGCATAATATAAACCTGTAGCGCATCATTATATAGCAGCTAGTCCAACTTCAGTAACCCTACAAACATCACTGCTGTTTAGTTTTCTATCTTCATTTATGTTGGAAGTGATAGCAGAGCTGTACGTTTTAATTTTTTCAGAAATCCCTCAGTCAGAACATGCTATATCATGTTTAGGTGGAAACTAGCAAGCTAACTCCCAGCTAACTTCTAACGCCGTTAAATTTGATACAGTCATAAAAAACATTTTTGTGGATGCCTGGATGTTAAACTTAATCAGTGCAACAACCAAAACCTACTTAAAGTATGAACACACACTAGTCTCACTTGTTTATGTTTTTCAATTTGTCGGGTGGATATACAGTACTGTATCAGACATTATTTCTTTTTTATTAACAATGTCAGTGTATTAAACACTTTCATTGTGACCCTCTCCTGTTCTGGAAATCCACTAAAGATTTTCACTGATTAGCTGCAAAACCTGCGACTACTGCGTATAATTAATTTTGAGCCGGCAGAAGCTACAGTAGCTTATAAGTATCATTTATAATAATTATAAAGTATAATCACCATCTACCACCCCTGCCTTTTTTTTTTTGTATTTCATGTGCAAGGGATTAGCATGATTTTTAGTTAAATTAGAGGCTCCATCGGATGAAGTAAGTACGCCCAATAGCATTTTTATACATTTACTCTTGTCTGATACAAGCAAAAGGGTGAGAATGGCAATGAAGAAGAAGGATAATGATTAATCGCAGAACAATTTGGACATTTACAGGAAACACTTGGATTCAAAGCTTTTTAAAATATTTAATTTAAATATGACAAAGTCAATCACTGACTATGTTTATGTGTTACAATCTCAATTCCAAAAAAGTCAGGACTCTGTGTACTCACAATGGAACACAAGAAACATATCAAATGTTTAAACTGAGACATTTTACTATTTCATGAATAATATTAGCTTATTTATAATTAGATGGCAGCAACACATCTCAGGAAGGCTGGATTGGGGGCAACGAAAGACTGGAAAAGTAAGTGGCGCTAAAAAGAAACAGCTGGAGGAACATTTTGCAACTAATTGGGTTAATTTGCAACAGGCCAGTAATATGAACGGCTATAAAAAGAGCATCTTAGGGAGACAGAGATTCTCAGAAGCAAACATGCGCAGAGGATCACCAATCTGTGCCTACAAATTGTGGAAATAATTTAGAATAATGTCCCTCAGTGTGAAATTGTGAAGATTTCAAATAGCTCATCATCTACAGTACATCGTGAAAAGATTCAGTGAATTTGGAGAAATCTGTTTGTGCAAGGGACAAAAATGAATATTGCATGCCCGTATCGTCAGGCCATCAGGTGGCAATACATTAAAAACATGCAGGATTTTGTCATAGAAATCACTCCATGCGCTCGGGAAGATTTTCAGAAATCACTGTCTGTGAACACAATTCACTGTGGCATCCACAAACGCAGGTGAAAGCTCCACCATGCAAAGAAAAAGCCATATGAACATGATGCAGAAAGGCCAAAGATCATTTAATGGACTGAAATAAAGTGAAAAAACTGTTCTTTACTCATATAAATCAACATTTCAAATTATTTTAGGGAAACATGGATGCCACATTCTCCGGACTAAAGAAGACTGCATCTCATAGACGAGCATGGCGTTGTAGTTGAAGAGTCCAGGTGCAGAACTGTCCTGCCTACAGTCCAGACCTTTCGCCAATTGAAAACATTTTTGCTCATCATGAAAATAAACGTATGACAAAGTCCCTGGACTGTTAAACAGACAAGAATGGGGCAACGTTCCTCCCCCAAAAGGTCCAGCAGCTGGTACTGTGAATAAAATATGTGTTTATAAGATTCACTGCATTCTGTACATAGCGCCCCAACTTTTGGGGAATCGAGGCTATAAATGCTTTTTGTTTTTAAGTTGCTGGACAAACAGAAACAGATGTGTTGCTGATCCCTGATTTGTCTTCCCAGCCACCGGCTGGATCAATACTACGAGAGCACAGGCTTGTTAAGCCAGAGCCAGCCTGCTGATGTAGGTCAGTGACAAAGCATCGTCTCTTATTTAAGAACACCATGTGCTGTGAGGACACCTCACCACTGCACCACTCCTGCATCTGTTGCACTTCTCAGTAACAAGGCGTTGTCTTTATAGTGGAAGTATGTGTTTAATGAACTCTGTCTGGATGCTATTTTTACCCCGTACACAGTTCTGAATATGCACTGATTTCTAAAGTATATCTCGTTGAAATATCACAGCCTTAATGAAACATCCCCGCTTCTTTTATGTGAAGAGCTCAGGCAATCAGCAGATGAGATTGAGTTCTTCTGCACTGATAGAGATGCAATATCATCATATCAATCTGATGGATTCAATTAGAAATACCCTACTTGCTTTTTCATGTCAAAGCTAAAGACTTGAAGACTTTTTTTTATTGATTTACATACTTTTTCAATAGATTTCTAACTACGTTTTTAACAGACACATTTCTACACTTTTATTCTCCCACACACAAAAATCCCTGTCATTAAACTGATTCGGAACAGGAAATCATTATTGGAGCCTCAGCTGAACATAGATCAGCAGCTGATGTTGATCCATCTGTTTCACTGCTGCTCCTTTAAGCAATAAGTACTGGTCTGGGATCAGTGTTAGTGAGTCTGTTTGCATGTATGCATGATGATTACCGTAAATGCAGGATTGTCTGGGACCCGAGCAGGGGCAGGATTACTGCTGACTCACCAGGGAGCTCTTTCTCCTTCATACATGTGTGTGATTGAGTGTGTGCAAGAGAGTGTGTAGTAGTGTGCGTGCAGTTCTCAGCAAGCGCTGATGACGGTGCACATGCCTCCTAATCAGCACGTGTTTAACAAGATCCTGATTGTGTCTACACCTGAGCGTGAACACCTAGTTTGCTCCCTGGAAACTTCAGCAAAAATTACCACACACACACACACATACATATGCAATATGTCCTTCCCTAACTTTTGCAAAACTTTAGCCAAACAACAAGTCTGTCTATTGTGCACAGACACATTCTCATGCAAACAGAGACGCGGCACACAAATATACGAGGCCGAATGGTTTTCTTGCCCCGTTGCCATCGACTGGGAGAAAAGAAGTGCCAGAAAGAGAACACAGAGTTTTAACCAAGCAGCAGAGCAAACAATGGCAGATTAAGAACAAAGCAACGCAACTGCTCCGTGTTTCCTAGAATGTCGTATACAACAAGGTCACCATGTCGAGGCCACATTAACGTCATCCGTATTCAAAATCAGCTCTAAACCCAGTCTTTTGTTTTGGTCCCTTCATGCCTGCACGCACAAATACAAACTCTAAAATACACACAATCATCTTTGACTGGTTGCCAGGTGATGACAGGACAAGGGCATGGTTCACATTTACAAGAAATACCTGTTCAATGTGAGAGACTTTAGTCCCAGAACTAGCCTATTTCTGCACACTTTGGCCTGGTTTGGGAGCTCTCTGACTGCTCTTTGAGCTGCAACAGAACGGAGGTGGATTTGCCTCCCACAAGCCCATCATCTGTGCTTGCCTAGTATGACAGCCGTGCCGTGTATGTGTGTCTGTTTGTGCGCGCGTTGTGTGTCTGTGCACGTTGCTGTGTCTCATGAGCTGCATGGAGCAGGTTTTGATGAGAACAAACTGACATAGTGGCCCAGGAGTCCTGCATTTTTTTTTTTTCCACTCAAGCATTCTGCCTCTCTGCCTACCTCTTTGTTTGTCTCTCCTCAGGTACTCGCACAAGCAAACATAATGTGAATTGAGTGAGACAAAAAAAGGCAAAGAAAATTAACACGACCATTAGCTGCCAGAGTTTTGCTGCTGCGTGATTGTTCTCTCTCGATGTGCAACAGTTACTCCAGGTATTCGAAGAGAAAAACTGGAAAGTGTATAATGGTTTTTAAGCAGGATGACATGAAATTAGAGCATGATGAGGTGCAATCTTAAAACCACCTCCTTTATATCTCTCATACATCCCTGGATTTTAGCTGATCGTTCCACTGCATCCCACTGACGCACGAGTGCAGACTGAGATCCGAGGTCAGTACCTCAGGCTCCTTTTCACGCTCCTTGAGCCGTTCCTGACCACGTGGTGCGACGGGGACCTCTGTCCTGCTGGCGGAGGCCGGCATCATGGTGTTTTTGGTCTGCCCCAACGTTTAGGTTGCTCATATATGTCACGGTGGCGCACACTTTTCCCACAAGTACCCTGCGTCGTAACAGGATCAGTGGTTTTGACTTCACCCACCGGTGGTTTTAATGTTGCAGATGATCGGTGTAGACTTTCAAACCGCTGCCAAGAATATGGTTTATACACAACATGCTGGGACAGCCTTAGTGGATGCCCACATACACTACACACAGACACACATTTCACCTGCATATTATACTCTTCCTGCTGCAATGCAAGCTGTCTCTATGGTTGAATGGGTGCATGATTTGAGGCCTGTCTTTGAAGTCCGCTGAGGCAGGGAACGGGAAGTGATGGATTTATGTTTCATGACATGCTTTACTGGCACAGTGCCCTTCTCAGTCTGCCTGGCTCATCCCGGGTCTGCCCTGCAAATTCTAATCGTATTCATCCAAAGCTGACAACCTTGTATAATTCACCCTTTGCCTTCCTGATTTTGTTTCTCTTAATTCTTTTTTTATTGTTAGTCACTGTTTAAAGCCTTCTTTAAACTTCTCTAAGTCTCCTTGTATGTCTTCATCTCTCTCTCTGTCTCATACCCTTTGCTGCTCATCTGTGTCTCTTCCCCTTAGCTCCTGAGTAAGAAGCTACTTACCCTGTGCTCTCTGGAGGGGAGGCAGCTGTCTAAACAGGACAGCTATGATGCTGGCCTGTGTGCCCCCTGCTCCTTGATATAATCTCCTGGAAAAAACAAACTGTGTTCTTTCTTCAGCATTTCAGATGAAGAGTCTGTTTTTCTGCATAATGGTGTTAAAACACTTGTTGCACAGCCCATCCTTTATCAGTATGTTTAAGCTGTAGTAAGAGTTGTTCACACACTCTAACAGGCCATTTATCATGGTAATGAAAATAAAGCAGATTTAGACTATTTAGCTCTCCTAATTAAAGTGAGAGGACACATTAGTTGAAGCCTGGCTTTATTAATAGGTTGAGCAGGTTGTAGTCAGTTGGTTCAGGGCTCAAAAGTACCCTTCCAGGTTTTTCTGTCATTGTGAGCATTAAGTTCCCCTGGTACACAGCAATACAGCCTCTCTACCCCACCCAAGGAACTGGTGCTCTGAACTGGTGCTCAGCACATGCAATCCTCCCATTTAGTGGGGAAAACCCTAAAATCCAGGTACCAACCTAGATGCCATGACTAAACCCAACCCTGCTTGCTGAATTTTAAAAAGGGCAACATGACAATGACATTCATCTACTCACCAGGAAGCTGGTTCCATGACCTGTGCGGTGTGCTGAGGTGAGCCTCAATCTATCTATGCATATCTTAATGTCCTACACAGGCCCCTTCCCCAGAGGAGAGGTGAAAAATCCCCTACAGCAAGTTCAGACACTACAAGATTGGACTGAATCGTGTTAAATAATCAGGTCCAATCTTATCTTAAAGACCTCAAAGAACCACATCACCCAAATAGAGCACTTCATTCTCAGGCTGCTGAATTATTTGTGGTTCCTAGTGTTTCCAAAAGTAGAACGGGGGGCAGAGCCTTCAGCTTTCATCTCCAGCTCCAAAATTGGAAGACAAGGTCTGATTTTGCCTTATTAGACCCAACATATTGAAATAAGTCAATACCGATGTGTTGAAATCTAAAGTTGGCAGAAAAGAATCTCAGCATTCAGCATTTTGGGTTACTTTGACGTGTTGTCCATTGTTTCAGTTAGACCTCGCAGACTTCATCAGGCTGGACAAGTTCACAGCTAGTCTGTTACACAGGCGGCCAAAAAATAATGGATTCCTTCTGAAGGAATATTACTAGTTTTATTCTTATGAAAGTAACAGGAAATATCCTGCTCAATGAGATTAAAAATTGACAGTTAACCTGAAGCAGCACTAGATTCAAGAAGAACCTCGTGTTCTCATGGGTTCATTTTATTTACAGTTACTTTGTTGATAGACCTGCTTTGAAGTCATCTATTATCAATGAAAAATTTGTGCTACCGACACTACAATGTATCATTTTATTCCATTTATTAAGAAAAAGAATATATAATTTATATGATTTATAAAAAGCTTTATGTTGCCAAATTAAGAAGCTTCTCGAAATTAAGCCTCATCATCTATTCTTCTGAGGCTGATGTGCATTTCATAATATGCTAATGTATAACAAGTATTTTGTGTCAATCAGTGAGACTGTGCAGCCAACCGCCTGAGCCAGAATTTAGAGCAGCAACAGGGCCGATTTAGTGGAAGTACAGCTGTGAGACAATGAGATGCAATCCAAAAAATCCATTTGAAAGTAAAACAGTAATGTATTTAAAAGGCTTGCAAGAACCACAGAAAAGGGGGTTTGCATTAATCCCATGCAGGATTTTACAGCTTTGCATTTCATATTTTGTTTTCAATAATCAAAAGAATCATAACATTCATGTCACCGAGTATTCTAGCACGAAGGTGTGCTTAAATTTGCCTTATGTAGTACACTCCCACCCCACTGCAGGACGGGCACTTTTTCCACACAAGCCTCAATTTTTGTCACCCTGGAATGGCACTGTGAGGTAACACAGGTGCAAATGCTTAAAGAAAAAAAACACTTTTAAAAGCCATCCTGTTCTTGCCTCATACATCACACCTCACTGCAAAGTTTGAAAGTAGAGCCGACATTAATTGTTCCAAAGGATATGCCCAGAAATTCTGTAACAGAAACAAATTAGAGATGCTTTCATCCATGATCTTCTCTTTTGGTCGCCACCCAAACTGCGCTGCCAGAGGTGACAGTACCACGGGTAAACTGAGAGTTTCCCTATTCAGCCTCAGCTCCACCTTTAGCTGAATATTCCTGCAAAAGAGTGACCTCATGCTGCAGCTCATTCTCACTTGTGAAAAAATCCCCAAGGTACTTTTTCTTGTCCGATGCAAACCCCCCACCCCCGTGGTAACCAACCAACCACAATCCACTATGTATCTGCTGCTTCATATTCCCAACCCTGATTTAAAAAGCCTTACAAATTCAGACTATATCGTGATTAAGCTGCAGTAATGCAGCGCCGAGGTCACAAACTGGACATGCTACGCTCCTCTGCCATGCATTAAAATCACAAACAGAACTGGTGACAAGACGGCCTTGGCAGAGCCCTGTTGCCACTGAGAATGTACTCGACCTACTGCTGAGGACACAGCTTTCCTTCCAGTTACACAAGGACCAGATGGCTTGGAGCGCAGCCCTAGAACTTCATACTTCCTCATCCACAAAATCCAGCCCGTGCTGCGTGGAAGGGTTGATTTAGTAGTGTGTCAGTTAAAACACCCTCTGCCTTAAATATCCAAATGAAACAAAAACTAATTTCAGCTGTTGATCATCTGTTGTCCGGATTTTCCCTCTAACCCCATCATTATCTCACAGACCAAAGAACGGTCTCCGAGACAAAAGGCACCAGTCGAACGCATCAAATGTCCGTTTGAGGACCTGAAATTTTATTCTCCTGTCAGACTCTCTACAGCAGAACTGCCTTCACACACACATACGTATAAAGACACACACTTGCATTGACATGTATACAATTGTGCACACTTGCTTGACACCAGGAAAATGTGTGCCTAACGGCCCGCGGGGGAATCTGGCTGTGATCAAAAATGTATCAAAGGGGAGATGAAACTTGAAAAAGCAAACTTGAAAAGATCTGCTCATTTTGTACCTGATCATAAAAAAATTCTCTGGGTTTTTTGGGGACAATGTGGAGCTGTTGTTCACTAATAGCAGAGACTGGTTGGCATATTTCTCCATTTTTGTTCTTTTGTTTTCTATCCCAAAATGCTGCAATTGTTTAAAAGTCTATTAGCCTGCATTGCAAAGCATTATTAGTCATGCAAGCAGCTGTCAACTCTCTCTCTGCGGGTTCAGCTTGATGGCTGCAGGGTCTATCTTGTATGGGGAAAGCAGGCAGTTGCTGTAACCGCATTAGCTGCTGAACCCAAGCTGTGCTGTCATCTCCCTGTCTGTCTGCACCTCTAAATACAAACACAGGTGAACAAGCACCTTTAAACTCGAGCTAGCCGCACTCTACTGTTCTTACAGATGAACCAGGTTCTGTTCAAACAACAGGGAATGAAATTATGTCTGACTCTGCCCTAGTTTCTGTGCTCAGAAGCCGCTAATGGCTTATTAAACATTGCTTTGCTGACCTCTGCTGACCTGACACTATTCGATGGGATCACCAGGCCTTGTTCACTGCTGTGGAAACAATTATTATCAACCGTGGTAAGGTAAATTGATCCAGATCAGCAAGTGAGGCAAGCATTCCTGGAAGGAAAGGGTTCTTTACTTTCCTCTTTGACTGCAAAATGCTAAACAAAAAGGTAAATCTTCAGCGTCTGCATGCAACAACAGTTCAGCTGCAGCTTGTTTGCCCCCCTGAGATGGTCCTAAGAGCTGTCAGCTCTCCTTAAAATTCATTGCACCAGTAAAATACATATAAATACCTCCTCCCGCTGCTGAAACCGGAATGCTCAATAGAGTTAGACAGATTTCAGACACCACCTCTGTCACTGCATCTGCTTACTTTCTAACTGCCCCCGTTTCCGTGGCTGTCTGGTTGTTGGGGAAAAAGTCGCGTACTCATGTCTGCATTCCCATTAGCATTAAACGCCTGAGCCTTTAAAAAAACACACACACACAGGTGATAACAAATAGATGTATAGCTCTGTATTAACACATGCAGAGCACACACACAGTGAATTATTTATGCGGTGGTGATACTACATTTTTCATCTTGGCTTTTCTCTCGTTTATCCATGCTGTGAAATGCATGTGGTGTATTCTGAAGTAGCAGTATGTGTGCAAGGGATGGATGGGGTGTGTTAACAATGCATGCATTTTTGTCTTGTTAGGTGATCCCTTCATTACATTGATGATTTTGTAAGTGACCGTGCAGGCACGTATTGCAGATGCATGGTTGTGTGCGTGCAGTTGCCTGTCTGTGTTTGTGCACCTCAGTTCAGACAAAGGCCCAGCCAGAGTCCATTGGCTGGGCGGGGAGCGCGTGCAGTGTAGTAATGAGGGCGTCATTAGTTTGGCTGGGAGGCTCCTCTGCTATTAGCTAATGGATTCTCAGCCATCTGCTCTGACAGGCTCCGCTGGTTACTCATTGCCACCTCGATCAGAGTATACTACAGGAGATGTCTTTCCTCTCTCTGTGTGGAGGCTCCATGAGTGGCTGATCCCCTCCTGCTGCGCGGTTCAACTCCTGTCAGTTTCTCTGGCTCACTGTCAAGGAATCGTCTGTCTGTCTCTGCAGTTGCTTTTGTGCCCCTGACAGCATCCGTATGACTTTTTTTTACATTTTACCTTTTAACTCTTCAGTTTTCTATTCTACCCCCTTTTTTCTGGTTTTCTTGCCTGAAGATTAAATTCTCATTTCTTAAATCAAAGCAGAAGGTGAAGTAAAAAAGAGCCTTTTCATTCCCCTTAATCATTTGTCTAATTGATGTATTTATCTTCTGTTAAAGCAAATCTCCTGTCCATGCAGCCTCACTCAAGTTATCTCGATAGAGAGCAAGTGCGCTTGAAATATCTTTTATATTAAAGGCTGTGAAGACAGCTGTTTTCAGTTGACCAAGTCACTCAGTATGAAGTGCCTGAATAGTTCTCAAAATCATCACCAAAAAAAGGCGGTGAAAAAACAATTTAAAAGGCAAGATTTCTACCTTTGGAGGGCTGAAACAACAACTTGCTGGAAGAGACAATGTGTGACCTATCTTGTCGGCTTCACTGGGAGCTGACCTCTTTATTCCACTCAGGCTGGAACCAGAAATAGGTTGTGGGTCCATTGCTGGTGGGTCTCCACAGGACGCAAGCTGTAATAGATTTTAAACAGACTGGCTCCCAGGGCAAGAGAATAAAATCGCCACCTTTTGATCCTTTTGGAAAAATATGTATGAAAACCAGGTCTATTTACCTGATGTGTTCCACTTACGCTACTCTGCCATTCTCTCTCCCGCGCTGCTTCTGTGCTTTCAGTCAGTTGTCAAGTGGCTTTTATGAAAGTTTTTTAAAAGGCCAGAAAATATGAAATGCCAATCAGGTGAATTTGCATCAGATGGACTGCGCTGAATGAAGAAGCTTTTACCAAACTGAATGTCAAACTGAAAAATCTGTTATTAAAGCTCTTGTTTTTATTTTTACCGCTAGAGGGCAAACTCATTATGTCATCAAATGAAGACCTAATGACTTATTTTAGCATAGCAGCAAATCCAGCACTAATAGAACAGCAGAAATGCAAAGAGACTGCAATAGACTAGGTCTATGGCAGCGTAACTACGAGAGGATTCGGGGTCACCTGATCCAGCCTTACCTATATGCTTTATTAAAAAGAAACGCTTTAAGCCTAATCTTGAAAGTAGAAAGGGTGTCTGTCTCCCAAATCCAAATTGGGAGCTGGGTCCACAGAAGAGCTGAAGGCTCTGCCTCCCATTTTACTTCTAAATATCCCAGGAACCAAGCAAACCTGCCGTCTAAGAGCAAACTGCTCTCTCAGGGACTATGGTACTATGACGCCTTTAAGATATGGGGGGTGATTAGTCAAGACCTTATATGTGAGGAGAAAAACTTTAAATTTGATTCTAGATTTAACAGGGAGCCAATTAAGAGAAGCCAAAATGGGAGAAATATAGTTTCTCTCTCTCCAGTCCCTGTCAGGACTCTCACCGCAGCATTTTGGATGTTTCTCCTTGTAACGCTTGGAATCAGCAAAATTTACAAAAATGAGTTAATGTTTTATTCAGTTTGTGTTGACAGAGATCAGAGTAGGGGATTGCTTCCCCATAGAGTCTACAGGACCACAGATTTCACCCCCGTGTGACCAGAATACCAATAACCTAGTAATAACCTAGATGTAACACTCCACAGGTGGGTGCTAGCACAGAAGGAGCACAGAAAGAGTTTTGTTCTCACTTGTTGTCACAAGTCAAGGAGACTCGGGAGCAGCAATATCCAGGACTATGACCAAGATCTTGACCTTGAGAACAATTTGGTTAAAGACCCATTAGGTATGTAAAATTCAGTGAGCTGTAAATGCTATAAATGCTGGCTTCACTTTTAGACCCACAAGGATATCATGTCCATCCATTCACTGCCTATCCCCAAATAAATATTAAACATTCACTTTAGTTCTGGTTTAATTCTTGACCTCATACACTGTATTCCTGGTGTCTTTCATTTTCTTTGTTTTACTTTTGTTATTGGGGTTAACAAAGATAAAACACACTGTGATGATACTGATCACAACCAGTATCTGCCTCCAGTGAGACCACACTAATACATCTTTTCCTCTTTCTTTAAATAGCTAAGCTACGTAAAAATGGTTTGCCAAGCACCATCTTTACTGCGAATACCACGTCTCTGTGTTTGGCAACATTTATATATAATAAGTTTATATAAAGCATTTACCTCATAACACAGGGTGACCAATAAGATTGGATTATGCTTCTTTTATCCCCACAATACCTGATCCAATAATGTTTGACAGTATTTGGACTTAATTCTTTTTAGTGATGCATTGCCCACCTACAGTGAATAGCTAGTGATCACATGACCTCCTATGTTAGAAGCTGTGACTCATCCAGAAAAGGCAAGCCATGAGCTAAACCAATAAGCTAAACCCTTTCACAGTAAAGACGCACATTTGTTGGTTTATTTATTTGTTTTCAACCAAAAATCGAATATCATTTGCACACATAAGCACAGTAATACCTTTACTATCACCTTTTGCCATATCATCATCACCTGTCAGTTGCATTGTACTGTATTATCTCATCTACCTCTTCTAAAAGCTCGCTTCAGCTCTTTCAGCAGAATACAGCCAAACCAGAGTCAAACAATTTTTTTACTCTTTAATAATATGCTTGTTTTGTAAAGCATTAAAAATGGAAAAAATAAAATATACGCTACATGGAAAAAGGTTAAAACGACATCGTGTAGGTGACATGGTTACATGATATGTGTAAATGATGTGTATTCACCGAGCTGAGCAGACTGGCCTCATCAGCTCAGCGCAAGTGTCCGTCTGTTTGACTAATAGTCTCTATTTGTTTTTATCTGCCGGTATTCCCAGTTCCCCCATGATCCTCCCTCTCTTTCTTTCCCTCTTACGCTGTCCATCTATTTCTCATTTACTATGAATATCACAACAGCCATCCCTGAGGGGCCCTTCCAAGAAATTACACATTATCACCCTTCGCTTTGACACAGACGTGTTGGAGCATTTATCACACCTATCAGGATGCATCATCAACATATGATCGCGTCCGCTGTCTCTTGGGGTGGGCGGGGCTGCATCCAAAACGCACATACGTGTACACAACACAGGCTGCCAAACATCCAGATGTATCTGTCAACTTTATGACACTCTCTATCACTCACGCACACACGGGCATGTCCTACCGATGCCACAAATCTTTTCTTCCTCGTGGGTTTCTCTTCCTACCGGCTTAGCATGGCTCCCCTGGGCGCAGTAGAACCCGATCCTGTTTAATTGAGTGTATCTCATCATTTGCAGCGGGGCCTCCCCTCGCTAATCAGTTTCAAGAGCTTCTTTTCTTACTACCACCTTCTGTGCCTAAGTGTTTGTGTTTTGAATAGATCTGGTGAGTGAAGTCAGGAGGATAAAAGCACCGATACCACTCATCTTTTTGACTCTGAATCTAAGAAAGTGTAAGTGAGAGAAAGAGGAGAATAATTGGCCCACCTTGACGGGCAATAAGTGACTGAACTTGAGATAAGAGTGTTGCTACAGTCAGGAAGAGGTGGAGGGCTTTTATTCCTTTTTAAAGAAAGAAAGTAAACACACAAAACTTTAACAGTTTTATGTTACACCGTTCCTGTGGGACGGGCAGAGAGTTAGCGCCTCTCTGATTACTGTTAAATAGCACGTTCCTGGTGCATCAAGCTATTTTCTGGGGAATATCATTTTTAGATGCAGAGGAACAGGAGATGGACAAATCCCCTTTGCTATTACTAAGGCTGGAAGTTCAAATGCAGCTTGAAATGCTGTTTAGATCATGTTAACCTGCCTCCAGCTGCTGCTGCCTCTGAAAGCCGCTTTGGAACCCACCTCCAGCCCATGTTCTCACTTCGTGACGCATCCAGTGCTGCAGTCAATGATGCCTGCTCTATTTTGTGCTGCTGGGTGTTGTTTCTGGTCTCCCAATTTCATGCTTCCACACATGAGCGTGAAACTATGGCGATGTCCCGAAACAGAGCCGTGTATTATTTGGAGATCCACGCTTGGCTCTGTGTGTTTGTTTTGTTTGTACAGTAACATCTATTCTCACCACCTCTCACACCCATTAGTTAGCAGCATGTTCTTCTATATCTCTGGTTTAATGGTGGCTGCCAAACAGTGTCTAGGTGCGTTGCTGCCACCTTCTGATTGTAGCAGTGTACTGAAACTGGTAAAAACAAAAGACAGTGTTGAGGAAAATAAATGCAAAAATCACTTGTTTTTTGGGGGAAATTTGTCCAAAATCAGTACCATCCATACTGTTGAATCAATTACATTTGGCCTTTGACTATGTTGCTACAAAATAAAGGGTTTTTCTTTTAACTTTTAATTAAGTTTCTCACAAAAAGCTGCATTCAGGTGCCGCTATAGCTCTCTTGGCTGAGACAGGCCTAGGTTTCGTTCTGCCCTGGACCTTTTCCTGTGTGTCATTCGTCCTTGCTATCTTCCTGTCAACTCTTTTCCTATCAATAAAGCCTAAAATGCTACATATATATAAAAAAGAAACACTGAATCAACTGGCTTCTTCTTTTAAACACAAGCTACAACTATTAAGCTAGTTGATCAGTATTAGCTTATTGTTACAGTTAACCTTTATTTAATCACATAAAGACACCCTGGAAGAATTCACATGACATAAAACAGAATAGGAAATAGGAAGCAGACAAATATGATAACCACAGTTTACCTTAAGCTGCGTAGATGATGTCTGCCTGCTCAAGTTCATTAATTTTGCTAGGCTAAATCATTTCCCTCTCTCCCCGTGCCTGCAGCAGTGTGTTTGAAGTCTGACTTTAACACACACTATGTAGCATTATAAATGGACGGTGCCCAGTTAACTTCCCCAGCAGTGCTGTGTCCAACTCTTCTGTGGTGGAAATCCAGTTTTGCAGTCTGTGCCGCTTGGGAGGCACAGAGCTGCCAGTAGTGCTTTTTCAATTATATAATTGAATTTGCAGTTATTCAGCCCTAATAGGCTCAGGGCCCTTCATAGTCATATAGCCATTGTTTTATTTTAAATCCAGTGAAATACATCACCAGTGCTGTTCTTTCTGCCTGTACTACTTACATCTTTTGTCTCTTTCTGCCCCATTATGTCTCTTTTTCACCTCGCGTATATACTGCTTGTGATTTAGCTTTATCACCGCCAACCGGTAGCAGCAAATTGCTACCACACCCTAAACATGGTTCTGCTGGGGGTTTCTTCCTGTTGAAAAGGACGCTTTTCCTTCCCACTGTCACCAAGTGCTCACTCATAGGGAATTGTCTGATTGTTGCAGTTTCTCTGTATGATTGTCTTTACCTTACAATATAAAGGTGACTGTATATTATATATATATATATCTTTATATTGAATTGAATTTAACTTTATTGTGATGTTTTGTCTGTTTGCACTAACAGTGATCAGGTCACACACAGATGCATGCAACTGTGCTGCTGCCATGTTTTAAATGTATCTCGGATAAAATGCACACTGCTGTGGAAAGAATCAACACCGTCAGAAGCAAAGCAGGGACGACAGCGCTAATTGTTGTTGCTCACTGATGCTTTCTAGTGACAATATGTTTGTGATGGTGCGTCACACTGAACCGCACTGTTTGATGTCACCCCAGCTGGCTGCTGGTACTGATTCTAAGTGAGCACATACACTATGGTCTAACTCTCTCTATCCCTCCACGGCCACAATCGCTGTCTCCTCCTCCTCCTCCTCTTCCTCCTCTCTTTCTTTGTAATTGTGTCACTCTCGCACCATCTCCATATGTCATACGTTATAAATAGGAAATGGGGTTCAGAAAGAGGGTAGATGGATAGAAAGGGAGAGAGATAACCTCCTTTTTCACGCGCACCCTCGTGGTTTTTTTGTATACATCTAGCACGCATGCAAAACCAAGTGCTCATTTCTCTAAGCATATTGCGTTTCACCTTCTTAACCCCCACCTCCGTCCCTTCTTATTCCTTCCTTTTATCTTTGAGCCTTTCATAAGTACTCTTTGCCCTTGGTTTGTCATTCCACACTTGAGAAGTGCATGGCTGTATCACATATGCATGATGCTCCCCGTGGTTCCTGCTGTGGTTCTGTATGCTTTCAGCTTTTTCTAGCGTCCCAGTGTGACTCAACCTCACATGTCTATTTGTGTCTTTCTCTGTCTCTGTATTTTACTCACTACATCTTGCTCTTAATAACTCTTCCTTGCTTCCTCAACATGTTGTGTTTTTTTTTTCTTTTTGCCTTATTTTCTCTCTCGTTTTCTTTCCACTCCAGATTGTTCACTTCACATTTTCTCTCCTCGCTTCTTTGTCTGTCCCTTTTCTTTGCGCATTTTCACCCCTCCCCTCACTTTCTCCCCACTTCCACCTCCCCCCCGCACCCCCCCACACCCACCCCCCACCTCCTCCTCCCATGCCTGCCATCTCTTCTTTCATTTTCTGACTCAACACCTTGCTCTTTGCATGTCTATTTCTGGTCTCTATCTTCCTCTCCCCATGCCAGCATCACCTCCCCCTGGTTCTCATTATCTGTCTCCCTCTCTTCCTCTCTCTTGTCTCTGTCTCTGCTTAGATTCCTTCTATTCCCGAACCTGTCCCACCCACATGTGCATGTGTGCACGCGTGCACCCACACAGCCGTACACCTGCACGCACACTGATACACAGTTTTAGAGGAATTGCATCCTTAGGCAGGTCATTTTCTTTACCTCTGGAAACATGACAAACATGCTTGTTAAAAGAAGATCTAATGTCACGGCAAGACTTGTCAAGGATTGTCTCCCTTAAACACATTTTGGGGATATCAGTAGTTAGAGCTGCAAACATGATGCATAATAAATGAATTTACGCTCGCTTCTGGTGCTTTTGCCAACTGTAGGTATCACGTGATGCCCTCGCTTCAAATATTATCTACACTAATAACTTGAGACATAAAATAACAAGAACAGAAGGCAACCTGTCAATAACATAAAGCATCTGTTCCAGAAATGTCTTTTTCTCATTTGAACTTTTGTAGCAGATTGCAAAACAATTAATCAGTGATCTGAGAAATGACAATGTCTCATTATAAATCTAACTAAGCCATTAATGTTTTTTCCCTATCTTGCTGCCCTTGATTCTATTGAACCTTTTTTTTTCCTCACTGAATTCGTGTTTTCGTCACTAATGAGTCCAACTCAGTGCAACTCGCAGACAAAGCAGAGCAAATGTTCCTCAGACGAAGAAGGAGGCAAAGAAAACCCCAAAAACATTTTTTTTATATTATTGTAACTGTAACAGATACACTAGTCATCAATGGCGCAATCGCACCGCAACAAACATTTGTGGGAATGTATCTACACTTTTCGACTTTCCCCCTTCTCTCGGTTTGCACCGCTTTGTTTTTGCACGTCGTGCCTCTGCCCTCATTTTCTTTTCTTTTTCATCGCTTGAAGTAGAAGACGCACTTCCCCCTGATATCCTCTCATAAAAAGGAACAGATGTTCATTGAAAAGCTACTGTGGAATTATAATTATAATACTTTTTTTTGTCATGCAAACCTTGGTGGCTGTCAAAAAAAGAAAAGGAAAAAATTTGTTTGATAGACTCCACCACCAATCAGCATTTGTATCATGCAGCTAAAGTCACAGATTCCACGTCACCTGTTAAAGGACTCTATTTTGTATTAATCCTCTGCCTCTCCGTGACACTTTTTCACCATGAGCAGATTTTGTCATGTGACATTTTCTGAGATTTTTGTAATTGAATATTTCCTTTTAAATCCATGACAGTGGGGTTTGGACAGCTGCACAGATTGTCTCAGCACGCAGAGGCACAGATGCAGAATCATGCTGCACAGTTACCTAAACAAACAAAGCTGTAGGAAAATGTTACTAGAAGCATGAATAGGAAGGCGTGAAAATGAGCATAAAGAAAATAAAATTAAAAATAATTTGTGGCAGACACTTTACGCGCGCACACATATTTACCCAGCTGTTGTTGCACACATTCTCCAGATTCTTTCATTGTGTAATCAGCGCAGCTAAAATTACCATCCACTGTTCCTAAATGTCTTTGTTTTTCCCTGTGCGCACTTGGATAGCAGTTTGTTTTTGGCAGCAGACCCATGAGGCTATTGTTGTCATTATTATTATCCTCTATTCAGGCAGGACACAGGCACACTGGTTCAGTAGCGCTTCCTTGTCAGGTTTCTAGACTGTGCTGGTAAAGCTTCTGTGAAAATGGATTGATTTGATCCAGGGCACAATACCATAACTGCAGTATGGTTTTTACACTGTGAAAGTTTACCATTCCACACACACACAAACACTGCTGCACATACGAAAAGATGGCGTTCATTTTTACGCTTTCTTAGATGCCTCTACGTGTGCTGAGCAGCCTCAGAGATAACAGGATTTTCAGTCAGTCCGTGCTGTGTGAAACAGCTGTGGTACAGTGGTAGCCCTTACTGAACATTTAGTTGTAGGAAATTAAATAAGCAGGTGCTTATATCAGCTGCAAGGAATTATGACCACAGTTACAACCAAAGCACAAATTAATAATACCTGCCCGCCTTCATGAATCTGATGCAATCAAAATAGCTGCAGCAGTCAGCTGCTTTCAGCAGAATAAGCTCGGAGAAACCCACTATATGCTATCTAACCAGCCGTGCAGAGAGACGTAATTAGCATCTAGCTGGTGAATATAGTGGAGCAATTAGCAGATAAAGAGCTAAATATTTCCCCCAGCAGGGTGGCCGCCAAAATACAACTAAATCTGCTGGATGTGTTAACAGGAAACTGTTTGCTAACATTTTTCAATAAAAATGTAATGAAGTGGTCATGGCGTGTGCGAGTGGTCAATAGACAGAGTAAAATGTTTACTGATAGATAGCATCGTCTGTGTAAATATTCACAAACGGTTCGATTCTTCTTAAACAGAAATGTAAGCGTCAAATAATACCAAGTGAAAATGTATCTTATTCAGGATTATTTCCATTTGCAGTACTTTGTATGTGTTTTTATAGCTCTGTTCTTGGATCTTCCTACAATTACCATGCATAATTATATATATAAAACAGGGATTTGGCTGGCACTTAGATCAGCTGATCTGCTGTAATTGCTGCTAAGCTTGGCCTGGTTGCCTGAAGTAATGATACACTTAGGTCCATAAATATTTGGATCTACAATACTGTGCAAAACAGGAGCCACTCCCAGCATTATAGTTTGCTGGGAAAATTGGAAATTGGAAAATATGCAAACATGCAAATACAGTACTGTGTATGTACAGTGTATTAGGTAAAAACATTTCCCCCCTGTTACCCTTCTTTAAGATTGGCTTTTGGATAGCCACGTGTCTGTTAGGCCGTTTCTGATGAGGCTACAGTGAACAGTAGATGGATTAACTGAAGGCCCAGGTGTCACTCTCAGGTCCTGTATCTGGTTTTGGCTAGATTAATTTTTCTATTGCTTGTGCACAGGACTCTCAGATATTGTTTATCTCCCATAAATAGTGTTTTTAAGGCCTGGCACTTCTTTGTTTATTCTCCACCTGTCCAGTTTCCAAAGATTTTTTGAGATCACACTACGCCCAATTCTGAACATGCCAACGTCAGGCTAAAGGCTCTTTGTGAACCACATTGCTGTGAAAGAAGTATTGTTTTATCCCTGTGTTATGTTTAATGTGTTATGTCTTCTATAAATGGGCATATACAAAAACTGTGTAAAGAAGACAAAAATTCCAGTAAAAAGCTCAAATATTTTTTAAACACTTTTGGCTTAAATCAGGTGGTTTAATAAAAGCATTACAATAATTGTTTGGGCCACATTTAGCTCATTTTTAGCTCTGGTCAGAATTTAATCAAACATGCATAAAGTGGTGTGCTTAAGTTCAAAGTTAATTTCGTTTAAGGCAATATTCTGGGAATCGTGATGGACTGGGATGCAGAACCAGATGAGTGTCTACAATCTTCAACATTCTGGTTATACAGTATGTAGTCAGCATTTTTATGATTAATCTGACAAACCAACATAATTTTAAATACAAGGATTATGTATAATGCTCGGATAAATCCTTTGCAGTCAGTTTCAGCCTAAAATTTAGAACCAATGAGAAATGTTTTTCTTCCCTTGAGCTGCTCGGCCAGGTGGTTTCTGCGGTCAACTTCAGCTGTTGCTTGTTGTGGGTCTTTCTGCCTCCAGGTCGTCTTCAGTAACTGAAAATCAGACTGAAGGAAACTCTGATGTACTCTTGTAAATCATGTGTTACTTTTCCAGTATGCTTTGGGTCATTATCCATTTGCACTGAAGATCTGTCTGATCTGAATCTGTGCAGAGTAGCCCTGTACACTCAGAAACCCTCCTGCTGTTTTATCGGCTTCTAGTGGCCCGCTGGTGGCAGTCGTGCAATAACACTTTCTCCATTATGTTTGACAGATAAAGCTGTATGCTTTGAATCCTCCTATCATTCTGGTACAAGTTCATCATGTTTTCATCAGTCCAAAGTATTTTTGAGGTGCTTTTTGTTTTGTTTTCAGAACTGTGCAGGCTGTTTAGATGTTTTGTTCCTGTTCTTGAGTGTAACCAGCGGTTTGCACCTTGTTGTTAACTCTCGGCATCTCTTGATTATAGACTTTGCCAGTGACACATCTACCTCCTCAAGAGTGTTCTTCACTTGGTTAGACGGAACAGTCTTTGTTCTGAGAAAATACTTTTTAATGGTATGATTTAAAAAGTTGGTTAATGGAAAATTTATGGGTAAAACCTCCTCATCTGATAGCTCACATTAAGACATGTCATTAGACGAGTGTGGAGTAAAGACCTGTGTATCTTGGATAATTTATTTCCAAAAGTCTAACAGACAAGTTGCAGAAAAACAGAGCTAACGGCTAACATATTCACATCAATTTAGATTCAGCATTTAACCTATTGCATGTTTCTGGACTGTGGGAGGAACACAGAGAGAACCCACACCACCATGCATATTTAAAATTTGTTAAGGTAAAAGTATTTTAATGCCACAGGATAGTGTATAACCTCTGCAAAAGACTGCTTTAATACTCACCACAGAAAAAAACAAAACTAGCAGCAAGTTCTACTGCTCCACTTTTACAAATAAAAGCAAAAGCTGCTGACATTGCTCTGCAGTACACACAGTACTTCTTAAACTTGTCCTGTGCATCCCAGTGCTCGAGAAATGGAGCTGCACTTTAATGTTGCCATGGGAGATAGCGCTCTTTCTGCCTGTTGAGGAGAGCCGCATTCAAAAAGAATAAGTTCACATCTTGACCCACTGCGGGGAAGAAAGAGGTCAGAGCTGCAGTGAGTTAGACAGGAGAACAGGGTTCAAATAGGGATTTGGTCACAGGGGTTTATTTGTGAGCGAGCGGTGCTGTGAGGAACGCAGACTGACAGAAGATCCACAGCTCCTCTGAAAAAAATTGAGAGATTTATGGAACGACGGAGAGAGACAGACGGATAGATTGAGACAGAAATGGCATGTTGGCTGAAATTGAAAATGGAGTATCTGCTGCAGTACTTTGAAAGAGCACACACATGCACGCCGTCACACAAACAGGTAGAGAGAGAGTGTGTGTGTGACAGATGTGTCCTGCTGCCCATCAGAGCTATCTGCCCCCTCCTGCTCTTTTTCTCTCTAAAACCGTGTCTCTGTTTAGCCCTCACACATCATTACCTGGAAACCCTGTTGCTTTCTCTTGACTCCTTTCTTTCTTAACAGCCTCTCTTCCTACCTAAACTCATCCCTCCCTACTGGACAGAGTGGAGGAGAGTTGCAGGAGGTTTGTGAGTCATACGCTGGTGTGCCTGACAGCCAGCTAGCTAGCTAGCTCAAGAAATTTTTCATCCTCTACCTCCTGCGTTTCCTTCCCATCCTCCCCTTCTGTCTCTGGTCTGTTGAGGTCCATTGCTGCTCACTGGAGATATCAGGACACACAGAAGAAGGCCAAATGCAACCCCCGCAACATCCCTCCACTCCTCTTCAATTTTCTCCCCTCTGCTCTCATTCCCCATCACCCACACACTCCTTTTGTATACACCTGAACATTTCCCTCTCCCTCTCATTTCTTTTTCATTAAGTCCCTGCCATCCTAAGTTTCCTCTTCGGGCCTTTGCCCAGATTCCTCAGCCAGCGCGGGGCTGGCACATTGTGCCATCCTACTGGGACGCTACTCACGAACGCATATTTTGCCATGGCCAAATATTCACTCCCACACCTACCCATAATCAGACGCACTCATAAGTACCTAAACCTGCTTTTTGTTTGTGTACTTTGCTCGTGTTTCATGTTCGTTTTTGTGTTTTTTGTGCTTTCTGTTGTTTTTATCGGGCATTCATCCTGTCTGCTCCACCTTTGGGACAGCTGCTCTAATCTCTCTGTTCCCTCTTGTTTCAGCTTGACTCTTTGAGCTGCTATCAGATTGGTTGCCATAGCCCATACTTTGGATCTGGCTGCTGTTGATGGTGTTTTCTCACTCTGAGGTATACGTTTTCACCGTGTTTGCTCCCTTTCCTTCTTTTGCTCCTGTAGCCTTGTGCCCACAGCGGCACCACACACACACAGACACACACTAAGTCTCGCATAGATCAATACCTGCTGAATAATAAGCTTCCGTCCACCTAAGAGCATGGATCTGTGCCAAACCCCCACTTCTGTTTAAATTTTAATAGATTCACAGCTACAAACAACTGGGTAATCCAGAATGCTTTAAATGTGAGTCCCCTTTTCTATTCCTTCATTTTTCCACTGTTTTCATCAGCTTTGTTTTAAATTCCTGCTAATTACAAACATTCATTCACATATACTCGTGCCAGTCAACCATGAGTAGCTATGTTCAGTAGTGTCCTATGAATATGGATCACTTCAGTGAATTTTAAATGTCTTATTAATTATACAGAACGGTTAAACAATGGACTTGCTTCTATCCATCCATTTCCTTCCACTTATCCAGTTTTGAGTTTTAGTTTTGGTTTCTTTTTGTGTTTCTTTGCTTTTCTATTAAAATCATACCCAATGTGTGGCTTGGCCCAAATTAGGTAACTACATATGTGTCACGGTTTGCACTGGCAGACCGTGTGGAGGAAGGAGGAGGACCCAAATGCAGACACTTGGAACGAAATTATAATTTAACAAAAGACGAGCTGTTTATTTGTGGCTGGGAAAAGGTACAAAACAAAAGGAAACTAAAGTGGAAAAAATGAAATGCTAAACACAAGCGACAAAGAACAAAACCTTGAACATGAAAAAACCTGGAAACATGACGACCTCACACTGATGAGGTCCCTAATCAGAGAAGTGGAAACACACGAGGAACACAGCTGACACAAATGAACATAATGCCACAAGGGAAGCAAAACTAAACACACTGAACATGAAAATACGAGGCTGTCAAAATAAAACGGGAATCATAACAGACTGGGGAGACGGAATGATACACAAGGAGAGGAACATGGAAAGAGATGAGGGGAACGAGGCACAGACATAACTAAAAATAAATACATAGAGGAAGAGAGACTTACACAGGAACGGAAAACGACACAAAACAAGGGAGCATGGATGAAAATGTAAATAAACAGACCTAAGACATACTATTTATAACAGTAGAACTTACCATTACTCTAATACATCATAAGGAAGCAGACACAAAATAAACTCAAAACGCTGGGTCGCAGACTGCTACATAACACCACTATGACCTTGGCCTGCAGAAAGATCAAACAGGTTACCTGCTACAGCACATGCAGTACTTGAGTCTATATGAGTCTGCACAGAGCAGTCAAATGTGGGCCTTCCACTCTCATTTAGTCACGTGTGCAAACACACACATACTTGTTAATCATCACTCTCAAGCAAGTGAAAACACACAATAGCTACTCTGCACAGAGATACACAAAGCCATCGATTTTTAACTCATCGATTCATCGTATTCATCCCCTTTATGCCACTTATTTCTTCCTTGCTTCCCTCTGTTCCATTCCCCCACCTCTAATTGCTCAGTCGATTCCTCTTCCTTCAAATTCATTCCCTTTCCTGGCTTCCATCTCTTATCACAGTGACTTGATATTTATTTCTGTGCTGTTTTTTGGGGGGTTTTTGCCCCGATCACCTGTTTGCCTCCGCCTGTTCCCAGCTGTGTTTGTGCATTGCAGTCCATCCACCGGGATGAGATGTCTCTAACAGCTGGGACACAGCCACCAATCTATCTATAAATCAATCACACTGTCACCTGTTGGCACTTCTGTGTATTCATGAGCTTGTGTGTGCGCGCTTGTATTCATGGGCACGCCTTTCATTTGCCTCCATTTTTCCTCAGTATCTTCTTCCCCGTTCTTTTATTCACTTTTGACTCTGCTAGGGTTTGTGGAGTACTAGTCTTTGTATACCATCTGTTTTGTTGTCACGTCTTTCCTTATGTGAACATGCACACAGGTGCAACACTAGACGGATGAGTGTATAGGAATGAATGAAATGTATGTTCGACGTGTGTGATTAAAATATGCCTGTTTGAGTGCTTAACTGCTTCTCCATTCAGCTACACTTGTTTACACCCTCCCACACCTTTATTTGCCAAAAGGCTCAATCCCAGAAGGCTTGTGACAGTTTTACTTGTCAAACGCGTGTTCTCATTTCCTCATCTCGGCGTCTGTCTGTCTCGTCCCTGTTTGTCACAGACAATTTGAAGTTACTGTGACTCGTCTTACTTCTGCCTCCTCAGTGGAGCAAAGTGGGAAGGCTGGTGGGGGAGGACTAACAAAGTAATAATTATCTAATAATAGCGAT
Source organism: Maylandia zebra (assembly GCF_041146795.1). Classification (NCBI taxonomy): domain Eukaryota; kingdom Metazoa; phylum Chordata; class Actinopteri; order Cichliformes; family Cichlidae; genus Maylandia; species Maylandia zebra. The sequence goes on along the minus strand of NC_135169.1, from coordinate 44,842,008 downwards.
CTGATATAACATGCACAAAAAGGTTTATAGTATCTAAGACATTAGAGAGTGATGGTTCGGTCCGGTTCGGTTGGTAAAGTCACATGCTATATTATAGAAAAGTCCAGATAAATACTGTAAATAGTGCTCAAAATGTTAAGCTGAGGAAGGCTTTTGTCTATATTTACCTGATATTCTTTGTTGCATTCTAGTGCAATTGGACAAAACATAGATTTACAAAGTAACGTGCTAAAGTCTAACAAGTGCTCTAACTGTGATGTAACGTGTTTTATCAGGTCAGTTGCTTTTTCAAATAATCATTCAATTACTGGTAAATATTATACTGCTTTTCTCTGTCACTTTCATTGTGACAGAATTATACAATCACCAATTCTCAATGATTCAATCTCCCTCCGACTCCTTAGCAAATAGCAGCGCAGTCGAAACACAGAATCTATATAAAGATGGACATAGTGCCACTGTGCCATCACTCATTGGTTTCTGGAATATACATTTTGAACCCTCAAATTTGCATTTTGGCTCCTGCCTTGTTGGATTTTTGACTCAGAATATTAATATCTGCTGAGATTATGTAATATTAGAATCTTAAGCAAAGGCCTTGGGGCAGGCTGGGTAACGTGTTCTGTAAAAAGCAGCAGCAGCACAAACATTGTGAGGAAGTCAAGTTCAGAGAATCGAATTAGTAAAGGTGAGAGAAAGGTGAAGGCAAAGAGGAATCCGGGTATGTCCTTAAATTTAAGAATTACGAGATCCAAATGGGTGAGTCATGAAAAAAAGTTACCCACTGTTCATTTGCTATGAAGGAGGAATCTGTCCATAGAAGCCAAAACAATGTTTTGCATTGTTGCTTTCTAATGCACTTTAGCTCCCCAGTTTAACATGTGCAAGACAAACAAACAAACCAGGAAGCTTCTTCGGGTGTGGTGTGATAGTCCTAATTTCTCCACCATTGTGCCACCGTTTTGGAACAAGTCTTAACCGGACATTAGAACTGCAGTTTTTTGCATTTCTGCAACAGCTTCATTTTCAAACCCCAGAGACTGCAGCATGAGTGGAATATATGCAATCCTATGGTTGCATCACTGAGCATGTTGAGGTCAGCGAGAATATTTATTTTGTGGAAGAATTTGCAGTATTTCGTGCCTGTCAGCTGCTGAGGAATTCTACTACATATTTGAAGAAATACTTCCACAACGTCCACAATGCTGGTAGTGAGGCCCGGTGAGGAGAAGAATGAGAGTGAGTACTACAGCTCTGAAACCACAACAGCTTTCTTGAGTGTTTGCAGTTGTATTGTGGAGGATATCCTACCAATATCAATGTTCTGTATAATGTGCTAAAGCCAATATATTAAGCATAAAATGTAGAGTAGGCTAAACAGCATTGGCGCAAGCTAAATGCAAAGAACTGGACCATTAAATGTTCCTACATGGCTTACTGGAAGGCTTGGCTAAGTAAAAAAGTCATTAATGATTATCTATATAAAACTAGACATAATGTAGCCCCTTGGTTACTGACATCCTGTTGTTAAGCTTCAAACTGAGCATGTTCGTTTTCACTATTTTAGCTGTTTGAATTCAGATGTCATGGAAAAGTTGACTGAGAGCCTGATGGATTGTCATGGAACGTGCTGACCACACAGTAAAGCAAATCTTAACATACTTTTGCCTCTATGGTGAGGACCTATACTCATCACTATAAGCCATATAGAGCAAAGGAGTCAAAGTCTGTTTTCCTATACACTTTCATACAACTGGACCACACCGATGTAGTCGTTAGCAACGTTGACTCATAGCAAGAATGTCTGGGGTTTGAATCCACCATCCATGGATTCTCTCCGGTTCCTCCCACAGCCTAAAGCCATGCAGTTAGTGGGGTTAGAGAATTAGTTTAAAATTAGTCTAAATTGCCCATAGGTGTGAAGGTGAGTGCAAATGGTAGTTTGTCTGTCTGTGTTATCCCTGCGATAGACTGGTGATTTGTCCAGGGTGTATCCTACCTGTTGCCCACCACTCAGCAGCTGGGATTGGTTCCTGCGAAACATAGTCCCCTACTGACCATTGCAAAGAAAACAGGTTTAAGGCACCTGATCCATATCCTGTCCATATTTTGCATCCTTAGCCAAAACAATGGTATAGTCATTGTTTATCGAAGGGACGATGACATGATATCATTTTACATTGTTTGAAACTGCTAACAATAACTGTGTTGAGCTATCATTGTGCTACTTTACTAAGTAGTGAAAATTTGAGAGTAAAAAAGATTTTTTTGAAATTTAAAGTGATGAACCAGCATAGCAAGAACATGACTCCAGAGTCTATAGACGTTGTTGACGTAGGGAACCACTACTTGGAGACTTTTGATGGAAATATTTAGGATGAGGGGGAGATTGGGAAGAGGATGATTGTACAGTGGGGCAAAAAAGTATTTAGTCAGCCACCGATTGTGCAAGTTCCCCCACCTAAAATGATGACAGAGGTCAGTAATTTGCACCAGAGGTACACTTCAACTGTGAGAGACAGAATGTGAAAAAAAAATCCATGAATCCACATGGTAGGATTTGTAAAGAATTTATTCGTAAATCAGGGTGGAAAATAAGTATTTGGTCAATAACAAAAATACAACTCAATACTTTGTAACATAACCTTTGTTGGCAATAACAGAGGTCAAACGTTTACTATAGGTCTTTACCAGGTTTGCACACACAGTAGCTGGTATTTTGGCCCATTCCTCCATGCAGATCTTCTCGAGAGCAGTGATGTTTTGGGGCTGTTGCCGAGCAACACGGACTTTCAACTCCCGCCACAGATTTTCTATGGGGTTGAGGTCTGGAGACTGGCTAGGCCACTCCAGGACTTTCAAATGCTTCTTACGGAGCCACTCCTTTGTTGCCCGGGCGGTGTGTTTTGGATCATTGTCATGTTGGAAGACCCAGCCTCGTTTCATCGTCAAAGTTCTCACTGATGGAAGGAGGTTTTGGCTCAAAATCTCACGATACATGGCCCCATTCATTCTGTCCTTAACACGGATCAGTCGTCCTGTCCCCTTGGCAGAAAAACAGCCCCATAGCATGATGTTTCCACCCCCATGCTTCACAGTAGGTATGGTGTTCTTGGGATGCAACTCAGTATTCTTCTTCCTCCAAACACGACGAGTTGAGTTTATACCAAAAAGTTCTACTTTGGTTTTATCTGACCACATGACATTCTCCCAATCCTCTGCTGTATCATCCATGTGCTCTCTGGCAAACTTCAGACGGGCCTGGACATGCACTGGCTTCAGCAGCGGAACACGTCTGGCACTGCGGGATTTGATTCCCTGCCGTTGTAGTGTGTTACTGATGGTGACCTTTGTTACTTTGGTCCCAGCTCTCTGCAGGTCATTCACCAGGTCCCCCCGTGTGGTTCTGGGATCTTTGCTCACCGTTCTCATGATCATTTTGACCCCACGGGATGAGATGTTGCGTGGAGCCCCAGATCGAGGGAGATTATCAGTGGTCTTGTATGTCTTCCATTTTCTGATGATTGCTCCCACAGTTGATTTTTTCACACCAAGTTGCTTGCCTATTGTAGATTCACTCTTCCCAGTCTGGTGCAGGTCTACAATACTTTTCCTGGTGTCCTTCGAAAGCTCTTTGGTCTTGGCCATGGCGGAGTTTGGAGTCTGACTGTTTGAGGCTGTGGACAGGTGTCTTTTATAGAGATGATGAGTTCAAACAGGTGCCATTCATACAGGTAACGAGTGGGGGACAGAAAAGCTTCTTACAGAAGACGTTACAGGTCTGTGAGAGCCAGAGATTTTCCTTGTTTGAGGTGACCAAATACTTATTTTCCACCCTAATTTACGAATAAATTCTTTACAATTCCTACCATGTGAATTCATGGATTTTTTTTTCACATTCTGTCTCTCACAGTTGAAGTGTACCTCTGGTGCAAATTACTGACCTCTGTCATCATTTTAAGTGGGGGAACTTGCACAATCGGTGGCTGACTAAATACTTTTTTGCCCCACTGTATCAGCCTGACAGGCAGAATGACAAAATAGCAACGAGTTCTGAACGTGGAACAGAGACTGATTGGCTCAGAGAAGGCAAAATGAAGATTACTGGATCAGAGCGATGATGACAGAATTGAGGATAAGGACAGTTTGACAGCGTGGGAAAGCAGAGGTGACAAAAAAAAGAGTAAAGCAGTATAACAACTCTGCTACACGAGGACAAAAAAACTCCCACAGTCATCAACAGAGATAAAATCTATAGAATGAACACATGACTAACATGAAAGTTTGTCAAAGAGCTTGTATAGGGACCAGAAACTCTTCTGTTCTACGTAGCGGCTAAAGGTTAGAGCCTAGAAGAGCTCAAACTGAAGCCGGTTTGGTTTCTGTCTTGTAAATCTGACAAGGTGAAAGCACAAAGACAGGCCAGGATTAATGGTTTAAAACCAAAACAGAGCTTGATCCATTCTCCTGACAGTCTGGCTCACATTAGAAATGGAACAAACTGACAGCCAAACAAATCACCGCCGTGTTTGTGGGTTTTGCATGATTAAATGATGGAGAGTGTATTAAATCAAACTTAGCTTACTTCGCAGACTCACGTACTCCTCAGTACAATAACAATTTCTCCGTGTGAGTGAGCTTTCATTGTTTAAAACGCAAATTAACTTCTTGTCAGCCACATGTGTAATACACCTGTGTTTACTCTAAAAGCGATCCCAGCTTCCCAGTTCAACAGCTGCTCTCATCTTTCCTCTGTGCACGCTTCTTCATATCAGCAACATAAACATTTGTCTTGCATTAAGGAGCAATTTGAAATGTTGCCTTCAGTTCATGACGTTATCACCCGAGAGTTTGCAAGTAAACACCGTAACACTGTTGCCACAGTTGCCTATAATGTAACCCTAACACTAACCCTTCTACTAACCTTTTATCCGCATTAGTTAGTTAGCCAAGATCATGAAGGATTTTCTTTTTCAGCATTGCAGATTGGTCATAAACGGAGTCGCTCATGTTTTCTTGATATTTTTCAGTAAAACAATAAACAATATTTGTAAATCTTGTCCTTGCTTTTTTCCCTTCAGAGAGATTAGGGTTTTCATTTGATCCCTAAACTCTGTGATACATATAACCTCAGTGTCTGTATCCCCCTCAACCCCTTTATCTTTGGCGTCCTGCTGAATAACTCCCCTTTGACGCGTCTTATTTGGAAAGAACATAAACATCAAATATTTTTCATCTAGTTCCTTTTCTATTATTGTCAATCTTAAATCATCGCCTCCTTTCTGTAGTTAAAAACTTGGAGAAAAGTTAAAAACTTTTTGTGGTTGCTATACACAAAGAATGAAGAGATGGGTTTTTCCCCCTCTATATTGTCATGCATTTCTTTGTTTCCATGCGTTGTGTCTTTGATTCCAGCGGTGGGTTAGTAGAAGCCTGCACTACTACAGAGGTTTGGTTGTACAACAAAGCCATATAAAAATCTCTTGAACTTCCCAGGTTTTACTTTTCTTTATTTACCTGGTGTTCTATTTTCACATCCTTTAAAATTTCCTTTTCAGTATTACTGCAGGTTTTATTTTTGTGGTGAAATACCACTGTGACACCGATAGTTAACTGTCTTAGGTACTCTGTCCTGTTAAGTGTTGGGAACCTTGAGTGTCCACTCAGTTGGTTCAAATAGGAACTTAAAAAGAGCCTAAAGTACTGAATTACCAGGAGGCTGTAGCATCAATAAAAGACAACAACAGTCAACATTATACAGTAGCAGCCAGATATTTGGATGCACAAAGGCTTCAGTTCCAAAAAGCCAATGCAGAACTATTAAACCTGCATAATTTATAATAGTCAGTAGGGTTCAACTCTTCAGATTGAAGAAAGAAGACTGATTTTAAAGAAGTCTATAAAGAAGTTATATACTGTTTACTTGATTTATGATCTGAAAATGTTAACTCAAGTCATATCACAAGTTTTAAGACAAAAGACAGAGACTGGTTGGTGACTGCCTAAAAACTTCTGCTGGTTAGGGGAATATGTGTAGTCCAGGAACCAGTTGAGTGGAGAGTGGTTCCTGGAGGTCGCTGGCCATTAATGGGTGAAATTCACCGCAAAGAGGGCACTGCACCAAAAACCTTGTGATTGTCATTGCTTTGGTCACTTGTTTTCAAGCATCCACTAACCAATCACCAGGAGATGGTGGATCTTGATAACATGTGACACAAACTAGACCAGTGGTCCCCAACCCCCAGGCCACAGACAGGTACCACTCCATGAGTCATTTGTTACCAGGCCGCAATAGTTGAGGCTTGGGTGTGAAATTTATGGTTTTCAGGGTTTTATGTGTGTTTGTTTTTTATCGTTTTTATCGTTAACTTGGTTTCCCTGGGTCTTTTCCCATGAGTTATGAATAAATCTTCTTTTTTCGGTACCAATACTGGTTTTATTTTGTTGTATTTATCCGTGACACCTTAAAGGCTGATCCGTGAAAATATTGTCAGACATAAACCGGTCCGTGACGCAAAAAAGGTTGGGGACCGCTGAACTAGACAACGTTTGCCTTCAAAGTAAACATTGTGCCTTACCCTGAAAACAACAACAGTCCTCATGTCCAGTTTGCATTACACGTTTCTCAGTGTCACCATCACTTAGCCCATAGAACAAAAAATAATTTCCCCCAGGGATCAATAAAGTATTCTGATTCTGATTCTGATTCTGATAGATGGGTGTGAGCCTACACAGCTATCTGCTAGCAACCAGTCCAGTCCCACAGAGGTTGTCAGCGCAGTACCCCATAACGCTTTCCAAACAATTTCATGTTGTGACTGCTCGCCACATCTGGCAATCACTCACACTGGGTGGGGAATACACACTTTTCTGGTGATTAACAATTGTTCTGTAGCCGTTTGTGACTGTAGACTAACTTGTCTGATTCAGGTTCCAAACACAAAGATGGAGACAGCTAATGAGCTGAATTCAAGGCTCAAAACAAGAGTAGTGATGTGTCTTATATATTGTGTTACTGTTCTTTATCACATTTCTGAGATTGCTGATTGTCTCCCTCTTTTAATAACTTGGCATCATAGAGAGCAACCTGAGTTTGCTCATATCTACCACTAAAAAAGGACAAATTCTCACTCACCACGGTTGTAAGTACACGCAGAATAATATCCAACTTCCCCGCTGCTTATTTGTCCAACAAACTGAACATTGGCACCGAAATTAAAGTTTTTATCAAACATTAGTGAAAGTGTTTCAGGAGTACACTAATTTCCCGCACTATGTGGTCACAAAGAACAAAACCTGGTTTTCTTTTGAAGAGTTGTTGCCAAAGGGCTGGTTCTACTCTGAAAAGTAAGTAACCATCTGGCCCTGTGTACCTGACCTCAGGTGGTGGACACCTGCTGCCAGATTTGACACAAGCCTCCCCATTACAGTTTCGCTTGTATGCATTTGTGTGTCTGTGCAATGTATTTGGCATTGCATACAAAGTAGGAGGCTTTGTAGTCATGCAGACATGTGAAAATCACCATTTGTCATAAAAAAAAGTTGCTTTTGACAACTGTTTTCATCCAGTTAATGCAGTCCATAATGTTCAAGTTAATCAGTAACCCCAAGCTGATTTCATAGTCCTTACCTGTTAAAACGTTTGCTCCGTGTTGAGTTGTGAGTATTCAGTTTTTGTAACCCTTTTCACCCTAGTTTACCCTTTCCCTTTTTTTCTATTTCCAAGTACATCACTCCCCTTTCACTTCCCTTTTGCCCCTCATACTCGTGTCACTTCTCCCCTTATTTTCTCATTCCACTTTACCTCTCTTACTTCATTCTGTCATCCATGCTACTCGCTCATCCTTTCATCTGTCTGTCTCCATTCGGAGCCTTCATCCCTTATCTCTTCGGTCTTTCTCTCTGCTGTCACACTTTTATCCCTTCCCCTCTTATCCTTCCTGTCTCATCTCATCCCGCTTCGCACCTTTCATCCATTTCCCATTCTGTCACTTTAGTTACTTTACTGACTGTTTATCAGAGGCTGTTTTGACTAAACAGTGTACAAAATGTCACTTTCAAAAACCCAGAGCAACAGTTTCTTCAGTCAAAACCACATTGAGTTCCCACTGGTATGATAGCAGTTAATCATTAATATCTGCAGCACATCCAGCCCGTGACACCTCCCTGTTGTTGGGTCAGTTCCCAGTCCTGCTCACTGGACTGCTGAGTGCTGGTAAAATCTCGCTGGTCAAGGCTGTCCTGCAAAGTACCACACAGTCCAGACAGTCATCAAGATTCAGGGTGGTCTGTGTGCATGAAGTGTCTGTGTGGGTCTGTGTGTGTCGGGTCCACCATTCTTAAATTCCTGAAAGAGCCTGCCTTTTTGGAATAAGGACGTCTACGCGAGGACCAGTGTTTTGACTCTAAGGGCCCAATTTTTTAGTAGCAGTGCAATAACCAACACATGCAGAGCCCTCACTGTTTTAATTTCCTGACCTTGGAATTCACTTTGTGTATCTGTGTGATATTTCGGTGCCAGGTGCAGAGCGCACGGTGCACAGGTGGGAGGCTCATTTAAATGAGGCATCGCAAAGCAAGCGGTTGGTATTTAAATGGAAAATATGTCTTGGATTTCTGTGCTGAGAAAAGATGTTGTTATAAAAACTGGATTTGCAGATGCTTACACGAGGTAGGAAATGCACTCGGGGTGCCCATTGTGTTTTGATAAGAGAGACAGGATTGAAATAATACTCTGTCTTTATGGTTTATTATGGAGCTAAATCATTTTTATGGTCAAGGATGGCTCGAACATATTAAAGGAGAAATCCACTGATTTTTTTTCATATGGTGTACAGGTTGGCTCAGTGTATAGAGTACCACTCAGCTTGTGAAGAGTTGTACAATATATGGTTATATTGCTCTAGAGGAGCTCTTCAAAGGCAGAGGAAATAACCCTGATGATTTTCAGGTGGATGCTAAGATAGTTGAAAAAGAAAATCCATGTTTCAAACTGCTGTTGTAGTTAAAACAGTTTCGAGATCTTTACTGGCCCATAGATATACACTGCTGCAACTAGCTGCACAGCAGAGGGGGCAGTCCAAGTTAGCATCGCCTCCATTTGTCCCCAGCCAATATACTTTTCAAAGGATGTGCCTTTCCATTTAATTTATTTATGGTGATTAAGCAAAGTCAGATAGTTCCAAAACTGAATAAGGTAAAAGGGTAGCACTCTTACAAAATGTTCAGGAAATGTTGACAAAGCTCATTTTCATCCTCTGTATTCTCTATATTAACAAACATGCCAAGTAAGCTGTATCAGCATGGACGAAGACCTTTTCCTGAAGTGCAAACTTTGGTTATTCAGCACTGGAATAACATCCATCCATCCATCCATCCATCATCCATCCATCATCCATCCATCATTCATCCATCCATCCATCCATCATCCATCCATCCATCCATCATCCATCCATCATCCATCCATCCATCCATCCATCCATCCATCCATCCATCCATCCATCCATCCATCCATAATCCATCATCCATCCATCCATCATCCATCCATCCATCCATCCATCCATCCATCCATCCATCCATCCATCATCCATCCATCATCCATCCATCCATCCATCCATCCATCCATCCATAATCCATCATCCATCCATCCATCATCCATCCATCCATCCATCCATCCATCCATCCATCCATCCATCTTCTTAACAAATTAACCATTCAGCATCACGGGGGGACTAAACGCTACCTAACACAGAGAGACAACCACATACTCACATAAACACCCATGGACAATTTCAAATTAACGTGACAGTCGTGTTTCTGGACTAGAGGAGGACACCAGAACATCTGGCAGAGCGGGAACATGCAAACCCCACATAGGAAAGCCCCAGCTGACCAGCAGATTTGAAGACATGACCTTCGCATTGCTGCAAGACAACAGTGTTGACCATAAATAAAACTTAAAGATTAACCCAAAAAAAAGATAATTAAACAGGTTATATTATGAAACTGTCTAAATTTCTAGAGCCGAAGTCGGTGTAAAAACTAAACAAATACTTAATAACTCAAGGCTCAGATAAAGTAAAGACCACTATGTGCCCTGCAGCTGCAGCACTAAGTGGGGAAGAGCTCATCTGCCTAGCACACTGTGGGTTAGAGGTAGGGGCTGCGAGTGCAGGTGTGCTCCTGCAATGACTAGACACCTAACCTAGAATTTACTGATTATCATTGTCTCATTGTCTTTTTTAATGATTGTAATTAGACCATATCTTGTCTTGCTAACATAAAAATTTACATCTTTTACTGTTGAACCTGACTGCGATGATGGAGCACTGAGTAATGAATGGGTGTAACCAGTTTAATTTTTGTGTTTGTTTTGCACATGGCGATCTCTCCTGCAGCTTAGATAGAAGGAAGCCTCCAGGTGAAAATGAGCATCACAGGTTTAGTTGGACTAAGCTGATTTTACTGTGTCAGTGTGCTTGTTCTCTCCTCAGTCTTACTGTAGGTATCACCCTTCTTTGTAGTTAGGCTTGGGACTACTTAAGCTAAGGTTGACTAGTTGCTTGGTGTTAACCAGGAGAAATGTTTTAGCTTAGCTTTGCAAATACTAAAAATCCCAATGCCCTTGACTTTTGTGTTGCTAGCAGGGCAGAATCGCAACTTAAAGCTCGAGTGTGTGAATTTCCTGATGTACTACTGCTCAAAGTTTCCAATAAGTCCAATAGAGAGGGCACACAGTCATTGACAAATGTGCAGTTAGCATTCACCCACATAAGCACAGGCTGGCAGTCATAATTCACCTGTCAGCTAATTATACCTTTGGACAGGCTGCCCTCTCTCGCACAGCGCGAGATGCAAGCCATGCAAAGGTGGATGAATACAGGTGTTGGATGCGCATCTGCCTCCATCCAACCACGTGACCCTTCTGAATAACTTCCATCTCAGCTTCACTACAATTAGAGTAAAAATGATCCTTGCTGCAAGGTGCTGCAATTAGTCTTGTCAGTGCTGGACGGCTCTGATGAAGGGCTATTAGAGGGCCAAGGAAGATAGAGACATCCCCCCCACCACCACCAGCACACACACACCATCATCACCATCTTCAGCATCCGTTGCCATGGCCCCCAACACCCATCCTTCTTCCTCCAAATCCATCACCATTACCACCAAACTTTCCAAGGCAACTTCTCTGAGCAAGAGTCATTCTAACCTGGCAGCTCTCTCCCTGCCATTATTTCTTCCTCTCTCCTCTGCATCTGTCTCATTTCCTGCCACAGATTCATATATATTTCGGGATAAGTGCTCTCCATGAATCTTACACCTGCTTTCGCTATCGCTCGCTCTCTCTCCCTTTTCCAGCTTTCTGTCTTCAATCCCCTCTCTTTCCTTCTGTTCATCCCTACGTCTATTCATCTTCCTTTCTCTAGTCTATGTAAGTGCTCCTCTCTCTCCCCCTCTCTCTCTTTCTTCCGCCCCCCCCCCCCCCCCCTCCCCCTCTCAGAGTCATGCTCCCATTTTAATAGCTCAATTTCTCTTATTCTCCCCTTATCTTCTCTAATTTGATGCATTTCACCTGGCTTGAATCATTTTGCCTGTATCCATCCATCTACTCCTTCCACTACTCTCACACCTATTTTAATACTCCAAAGCCTCTATTTGCCTCTGAAAATGAAAATATTGTGTGGTGTCTGTGAACTCTGAATCCCAAAATCCTTATTGTAATAGAAGATTATGGTATGGCATGATCTGGATTGTCTTTCTGTTAGCTCTGTAAAAAAAAAAAGAAGATAGATAGATAGATAGATAGATAGATAGATAGATAGATAGATAGATAGATAGATAGATAGATAGATAGATAGATAGATAGATAGATAGATAGATAGATAGATAGATAGATAGATAGATAGATAGATAGATAGATAGATAGATAGATAGATAGATAGATAGCAAAAAATACAAGTACTGATTTTAGAAGAGGGCGGATCGATACAAATATTGAGATCATCAATATCAACATTGGCATTGGTATCAAATAAAGCAGGATAGAATCGATACTTTGTTTCTGTCCTCTAAGTTCAGTATGTAGCCACTGAAATGTGTTATGTTCGGGGGGTTTAACCTTCTGAAGGTTGACTGCCACATCTATTTTATTTATAGCCACCAGCACATTTAGACAATAGAAGCTAACCCAAAGTGCTTTAGAGACAGGCAGAGTTTTTTTTTTATATTATGTCATTATTGTGGAAAACAAAAAGCACAGCGAGTCATGACCCACTGCTCTCCCCTACATAAACTGCCTGCACAAGTTAATAGTACCTGTATCAGTTTTGGCAATATTAGCCACGTATTTATTTGGTATCAGATCCACACCAAATATCTGTGGTATCCCAATTCTCTAACTAAATTTATAAAAGTGTGTCTTTGTCATTTTACGAATATAATTACTTGCAAACATTTTTAAATATATACTGAAATGTTTGGTAAATGCAAATTTTAGCATTGAATAACTCAGCTGTCAAGTGCATAAATTGAGGTCAATCAAATTATCACACAGTACATCCAGTTATAAAAAACGCGGTTCCTTCGGTTGTCAGTTACGGGAGAACACCGAGTCATCTTGTAAACACAGCCATGACAGAAAATGTGTGTTAATTGTTGACTTTTCTGACATCTCCTCAGGTTTTCTCTCACATTCTGCCTTTTTCAAAAAACCCTAAGAGTATTTTAATGAAATGCAGTTTTGGGTTTTTACCAGGTCATTCTATAACCCTCTCTTTCTTCATTCAAGCCATGCCCTAATGCATTTGTTAAATCGCTTAGATCGGTATTTATCCTCTTGAAAAGTCATCTTCGGGTTCAACTTTCAAACAGATGACCTCATATTATCTTCAAGAAAACTGCTGCAGTGCAGAATTCATAGTTGAATCAGTGCAATCCTCGCCGTCCCTGAGGCAATGACGAAACCGTAACATTTCTACCACCATTCTCCAGCAAACAAACTCTTGAGGTTCTTTTCTCAAAAAGCAGCGAGCGGTCTGTGCCAAATATGTGAATTGTTACTGTGACAATAGCTCTTTGATTCATCTATCCACAGCAAAGGATTAGACTAGTGCCTGTTTTAAATCTGCCTATTTACTTGCCCTCCAGCGCTGCTGATTGCACCTACTTCAGTATCATCAAATTACTCATCCAGACTTCACACTGACTGTGTGGGATTATCCAAACTCAAATTACCTTACACCTCAATCACCCAGAACCTCTGAGAGATAGGGCTTATGCCAAAACCTTTCTCATGGTGTTCATGCACAGCATTTGTACTGGTGTGATAAGCAATTTCCAGTTTTCAGTGCTTACTGAGTTCCACGTTGTTCGATGTCTTTCAGGAACACTTTAGTGTTGTTCTCCAGTCCAGTTTTGATGGGGCACAGCTGTCTTTGCACTGATCGTGTGAATTACATTAATGTTATATCATTTTATGTTTCACCCAGACACAAAGATACACATGCAGGGATTTCTTTATTTATTTAGTCGGACTTTTGTTGACACACTTCAATATTCTTTATGGACAGTGAAGATTTTCCATGCACTTTGACTCCAACAGGTGTTCTGCAAATCCTGCTCTTGGTTGTATTTGCTGAAGCCAGTCTTTGACAGACTGACAGCGATTTGAAATCTATATCTGACGCAGATGCTTCATCTTACAGTGGAATGATTTTGAAAATTAACTAATAATTTGAATCTTTTTAAACATCCATGACTTTTTTTTTTCCCTGAAGGGCTAAGAGAGCTCTTCAGATCTTTAGAGCATGATGACTGCTCACTCTTTACAGCAGATCAACTTGATGATGTCATAAAAAAAGCAATACTTACCTTGTCCAAGTCTCTGATCTGTATTCTTTTCTATTATAAATTTTAAAAGGTCTACAAAATGCCAGCTAAATGTAGGAAATTTTAAGACAAAATCAAATCTCTGCTTTTTCAAATGTGGGAAAAATCTCAAAATGACATCTGACACACACACAGGGATTATTAACATCATTATGAGGTTTTTTTTTGTTTACTTTTTAAAAATCCCAATTCTTTCTCATTTCATATTCATCATCTCCCTGTGAACGGAGTGTTTTGTTTTTTCCGATTGTTTCACCTTGCCTGTGCATAAATTTCAACGAGTTTCAACGATCACAAAAAGTCGTATCTGTGGTTGGATTTTGTGAGACTCACCAATGAATAATTATGAATAATGAATAATGAAGAGTTTTAAAAAGTGCCACATGGCTGGCTAGTGATTAGAAATAAATATTGTAGGGGAAAAAATTGGCAACAAATATTTGTCTCAAATAAACTTAGTTGCAAAAAGTTTATGTGGTTTGAAGTTGCAGGGAAATGATAAATTTGGGGTAACTGTCCAATTTAGCTCTTCTGTTCACTCAGAACTGGTCAGATATTCTTTATGCACAAGTTAGCTCTCAGTCACACAGGCTTAAAGACTGGCTGACAACCCCTCGCAACCGCTGGTCACCATCTGGGAAAAATCTTTATTCCCGAATAAGTTGCAGAGCAAAGAAAGAGGTCTAAACTATTGCATCAAAATCCTCCTTGCAAGGGCTTTGTTTTCTAACAAATTGAAGCAGACACCTGAGGTTCTTAGTAGAGAACACTCCCACTTGTCTGCAACACTGAGACTGGGACTGAGACTTCACCTTCAAAGTAAAACTTTGACCTTTTGAAATGGGTTGTTTGCAGCTGAATGGCACAACTTTAACTTGAAATGACATTTTTGCTAAATGCTAAAACTTAATAAAAACAATGGTGGTTAAACTAGTTTCTGCAGCTGAATCAGTGATGTATAAATCTCATCATAAGCAGCTTTCTGCCAAATTGAACAATTTCCACCCTGAAGGATTCAGAACCAGGCTGCATCTGCTATTAAAATGCAACTTGCAGTTATTTTTAGACAATTGCTGGGCATGAAATGTTTAATAAAGAAGTTTCCTAGTCAAATTATGACCAAAGTAGATGCAGTTCTCCGCTTTCTGGTGCATCACATCATATTTTTTTGAACAGGTTGAGTAGCAGTAGTGTCACTCGTCATTTCTTCAGAGTTTCTCGAGTCCCAAATTTGAGACATTACTGTGGCTCCCTGTTGTGAAGCTCTTACTGGCTGGATCCCTGGAAGCCTACTCAAGTGGATGTTTCTAAAACTTGCCCTGTGGTCAGGGGGGTTAACATCTGCTGGCAGCAGCTGCTTGGTGAAATAATAAACAGCTCTATAACTAGCTGTTTCGCTCACTCCCTCTCTTTGTGTCTTCATCACTGCCCAGACCAATTGTCATCGCAGAGAGCCAAATAGAAAAGAGAACTGAAAAAAATCCTTGCGCCAGCAAGTGGGTCACACCGGCTGTGCTTTCAGGATGAACTTAAGCTACCAGCACCTGACCACTTTGGCTCCCAGCCAGTGTTGGATTGAAATTACTGGTGCAGCCGCCATGAATAGAGCCAAACGTTTGTCAAGGTGAAAGACTATTTTGATTCAGGCCACATAAGGTCTGCGACTATGGTTTGTGTAAGACTGAGGCAAGGTGTTTATTCTGCTGCTACCTTGATATGCTCTTTAGTAAGCTCCTTATTACACTGTATGTCTCTTGTCAAGAACTATTTATTTAGAAGAGTTTCTTTGCTCATAAAAAACTTTTATTTTCTTCGTATGTCTTACAAATCTAGCAATTAAAACTGTTTCCAGGTTGTGTACCAGTGCTGTTTAAAATCTGCCATCCGTGTAGATATGCATGTACCTTAATATTTGGTATGTATTCCTGCAGATATCCTTAAAGCCCCCCTGGTGGGTGAAGTATTCACTTCTCTGTTGCGTTACAGTCTCCGGAGTTGATGAAACTACCTTCCTAATTGAGGTTCTGCCGACTATCCTCTCTTGTCCTCTCGGTGGCACACACTCAATCCTCTGCCTCTCATTTTAATTTCCCACTTTTCCAATTAAGTCCTATTTGGCCTATTTTACTACAGCCATAATTTCTGACTGTCAGTAATTATTATACTGATTCATTACGCTGCACTTAGAGGGATGGCCTTGAAAGTTCTCCGGTTCAGTTTGATAAAGTATTGTATTGTGCGCTGCAGTTTCGTGTGACAAAGCACATGAAGATTTTGTACTGTGCGTCACTTAAAGGGATCATGTAATGCTCATTTTCGATATTACTACAGTTAATAGTCTAATAAATATTACATATTTAACAGACTCTTTCAGAGTAGCTTTAAATGATTCACTGTTCAAGATTATTCATATAGTGCCTGACCCTGCAGTTCAACTGCTGCCTGAGAAGCTCTTTTATTTGTCAAGCATGCATACGAGTATGCGGGGGGTCAAACAAACTACTGAGTGAATCATTTTCAGTCGATGCAATGAATTTCCAGTAAAGTGCGGCGTTCCTAACATACTACGCAGTCCATATCATTGTACATATCCAGCATGATTTCTTTTGTATCCCACTGAGATGTGATATGTTTCCAAAGTGTTCCTTTATTTTATCTTAATTTTTCTGAGCAGTGTTTTCACTTAAAATTTAAATAAAACCCTTTTTTTCTACAAAACTCTGTTGTCACTCTCCACATTAGGTTCCAGCTCATGATCCAAGTTGCAGGAATATGTCAAAGAAAGCGTGGCGCTGATTAGCTGCAATTATTTTTATTATTTTGATTTTTTTTATCATTTGATAGCGGTGGGAGCAGCAGCTAAACAGCAGGCAGCCGCAGCTGTATGAAATGAGTAAAAATTGGGCAGTGACAACAGTGTCATTTTTTTTTCTCTTCCTTTGCTACAGCGTGATAAAAATACTTGTTATATTTTTCTTTCATCACATCGCCATTGCGCTTTCATGTCCTGAAAACTGCTCGCACAGTACGCAGGGTCTGTAATGCTGGTAATTGTGGTTGTCTGATTTAATTAGGAGAGGCTAATGTTCAGTTAAGCAGTGTCTTTGTTTTCTACACCCCTGTCCTTCTTCTGCTCTCATCCGCCTACTGTATCGCTGTCGCTCTCGTGCATTTCCCCATGGTTACACTCGGTAATGCCCTTGTACCTCCTGTCTGACATTTTATACTCCTCCATCACCCTTTGCCATCCGCCTTTCCATCTCGCCACACAGGAATTACCCTGATTATGATTATAGCTGTGATGATAATGATAACCACTGCAAAATTGCACTCTTTTGCTCACATCCAACACCCAGGAGATTATGATTGAAAGGCTGCCTGCAAAATGTTTCTCCCACCTCATCATTCTGCTCTCTGCAATCTCTCTTTGTTTCTTTCTTCCTTCTTTCTTTCTTGTTGTGTTTTATTTGGGGGTTTTTTTCTTTTCTTAGTTTCCTTCCTCTGTCCACTCACTGCCCACTCCCTTTCCAGCTCACCTTTTGTCTCTCTTCAGTCTTTTTCAATTTTCTGGCAGTCTTTCATCTCTGTTGTTGTGCTCCTTTCAACCTTTCCTGGTCCATCTTACCTCTGCCACTTGTCCCCAGCTCTCTCTCTCCCTCGCTCTCTCTCTTTCAGCCCTTATTTGTTCTCATCTCCCTCTCACTACCCCTCTGCTCTCCTGCCTGCATTTTCTTCTCCCACAAAGGACCAAGATAAATGTGCTTTTTAGCCAGATTGCATTCAGGAAATAATTATAGAGTTGCCTTGCTTCTTGAAAATGTGAAGTAGGCAACATGAAACAGCTCTGTTAGTGCCCTTTGTCTCCTTTAGCTTTATGTTCTTTCTTGTGCTTTTTGTATACATACATATACATATATATATATATGTATGTATGTACATCAAATTGACAGGCATATGCAATTTACAACATGTTGCAGAATGCGATCAGATGCAGGTTCTCCCCACATTCAAAGGTCTGATATCCACAGAGCCGCAATCAGCCCAAAGCTTTGCAGGTTTAAGGAGGAGAAATCTGTGGAAGACTGAAAACTGCATCACACTGCCTCCCGCTTCTCTGAGGCGATCTACCTTTTTAACCTCAGTCATAGTGAAAACAAGCAAACACGAATGATGATGGGTTAGATCAAATTAAATTTGTAACAAGGAAGGTGCCTTAAAAATTGAGTCAGAGTAATTAGAGTAATCTTACAATTTGAGCTAAAAGTAATTCTGTCTGACATGTTTGATTTTTCAGCCCTGAACTTTAACAGAAAAATACCACTGATGATAGTATTTTTCAAAATAATTTTAGCTGCAGCCTGCCTGTGTCTACAAAGATACTGCTTTACACTTGTAGCATTACACTTTACATAATATTAACTTTGAATAATTACCCTTCTTTGCTTGCAATGTCACATTCAGCTGTAGCACTTCTCTTAAGTGTTACCATAACGTATTAAACTGAAAGAGAAAAAAAAAATTTCATTCTGAAAACACAAGCAAATAAAGCAAAGTTTTCTTTTATTTTGAAAGGAAAACCATGAATACCCACACGCATACAAACACTAGGGGAACACAGGGAGGTAGGGCAGGACTACAGTAACAGAGCTATAACAGGACATGACAGAGAAATACAACGAGTTAAGGACACACAGCTGGGACTAATCGGGAAAACTAGACATGGATCAAAACTAAATACAATGCACACGACAGGAGACTACCAAAATAAAACAGGAGGAACTAAACAAAGGGAACATGAATGATGGAGACTTGGGAACACCGGGGAGGCAGGGTACACTGAAATGAGGAATATCGTAAACACAGCAGTAACTGGAACAGAGATACACTCAGAAGTCCAAAAACACAGAATGCTGGGCCTAAAACAAAGCAAAAAGTAGCAATGTGTCTGTCTTTTTATGCCCTTAAAACAATATTTATTGATAATTTCAATAATACAGGATACATTTAGTTTACCAGATACACACTTGGGTGTCTGAGCAATGACGAGTTTTGTCATTTTCTTTATTATTTTATTGGGCTTATTAGGTAAGTACAGTGACAGCCATGTCTGCACACAGTCTCTGCATTTTCAGATTCTCAAAAATAATTACACAAACTTAGATTGTTTGAAATGTAAGGACGTTTTTTTGGTTGGTTGGTTGGTTGGTTGGTTGGTTGGTTTTTGTAATACCCAGTCAGTCACAGGCTGAAGCTCGCTCTGTTGGGTTGTGATCAGCTGGATGATGTCAACCCAACAGAGCAGAATATCCCACGTTTGCAGTATGTTTTGAGTCATTGTCCATTTGAAGCACAACTGGATCAGTTGTTTAGAGTTGATTTGATATATTTCAGTTGCTATTACTACTCCATCTTTATAGAGGGTGAAGCTCATGTGTTGCTTAAAGCTCAGCTCCACGTGTAGTCCTTGTGTGGAGGCTACGGACTACAATATTCTCTCACTCTCTCTCAGTCCACCTGTCTCACTGCTCCTTCCACTCGCTTGTCCCTCCAGACTGGTGATACTGTCAGCTGAAAATCTCAGTATCAGTACTTTATCAGCAGCCCCTTTTATCACTACTTGTAATCTCCAACCTTCTCCTTATCATGTAGCAGTACGATAACGCAGGCATCGCGAAATCAGCACAATGGAGTATTTACATATAATAGTGTTGTCAAGCAGCATTGGGTATTCAGTTTTATGGCTGATTCACTGAATAATTCGTTTTATTGCATAGCTATTCGGTTTTATCCATAATCACACACTGCACCACTGACTTTATGTGCTATAATTAGTGTACTAATGTTAATTTGTGTTTTTATTTGTTTAATGGCCTACTAGTTAGATTTTAGGTTGCTTTTTTTCTCAGTATCCAAAATTCAGAATGAATGTGTGTTATCCTCTCTGTAGCTCTACTTCCTTGTATTCGAACGCCCAGTATGAACCGAGCGAGATGCAGACATTTGAAATTCCTCACCGCAGGCCTTACCATATTAATTGTACATTTACTGCTGCAATGGTTTTGTTTGTATTTCTTAGTTTACCTTTTTCCAAACCTTAAATGCTTCTCTGTCTGTGCCATCTATTTCACTGCCTGTTTGTCTGTTGCTGTGTCTCAAATTGCATATATGTGTCCTTTTACCGCTTTTACTGTTTGCATAAAAAGGTTCACACTGACAAATACAGTACCAGTATCAGTAGGATTATGCAGTGGTCCAAATACTGAGTGGCACTCTGTTCACTTCTTACTGGCAGTAACTGCCGTCTTGGTTATATGTAGGAGAAGGACTGGAGGCACCAAGCAGGGGGGATATTTTTTGATAAATACAAATGGTGATTCCAATATTTGCAAGATTCCATGTGTTGTAACAGTTTTCCTGTTTTGTCCCAGTGCTGTGTAACTGGCCACGCCTCACATCCCAGTGGCCCGACGGTCTTAATAACCTGTAACACTGACATCGCAAATCATCTTGTAAAGACTCAGTGATGCAGGTGGATGCCTCCCTAGTGACCTTGATAGTTGGCTACCCGACTGTAAGACCACTGTCAGTGTGCGCCTGCAGCACTGTGCTTCAGACAGTGTGGTCAGCAACAGCAGAGCCTCTCTGGGGACCACCCTCTCTCTCTTTATCTTTGGGTATTGCACAGATACCTGCTACTTTCAGAAGTTTTCTGATGACTCGGCAGTAATAGGATGTGTCAGAGACGTGTTTTTTCCTCAATATCTGCTGTAAGATGTTCAGGATGTTTCTATGGCGCCTGGAGTTTGACTCTCATGTGCAACACTCTCACACCCTCTCCATGACGTGCTAGACAGTCACAGGATTATGATCAGCAAACGATTCCTTCCACCAGAGAACGCCGCAGTAAATCATTCCTACCCGTGGCCATCATACGTCACAATTCCTCCCCAGAACACGTGGACTATTTTCACATGCTACATCGTGTAGATTTTGGACATAGTATCATTTAACTTTGGAGTATTTGTTTTAAGACGTCGCACTTTGAAAGGAGCGCCTTATTTTTACTCGTTTTGAAGAACAGGCATTGCGTTTTTCATATTTATATTTTAATTGAGTTTCTGTAATGAAGCACTTTCCCCCGTGGGATTAATAAAGAAACCTGATTCTGATTCTCATTGTGAAATTCCCATTTCACTGTGCACAGACAGACGTGTTTCATGCTGGTGTTTTTGTCTTTCCTTGATTATCTTGTGTTTCAGTATTCCTGGTTTGATCTTATAATATTAGTACCTCTCCTTTCGTGGTATTTCTCTTTTTCTCTTTTTTTTTTCCTCGAGTTTACCCTTTTTGCATGTCTGCATGTCTTTCATTATTAAAGCTCTTCTTTTCCTGTTTCCTTTGCACATCCCTCTTTTGGTTTTCTGCATTTGTGTCCTCATTTCAATGAAATCATAAAAGCTGCATTTAAATACAGCACCGACTGTTATTTTCACAGAGGCTGAGAGCACCATCCTGTTATTAACTAGATGATAATCATTCTTTGTAAATGTCAGATTGTTTTGCAAGCTGCAGCACGAATATTTTCCATCCTCAAGTGTGTTCTTCTCACTCATTAGGATCTCAACCCATCAAATAGCATTTGCTGTGTTGTTTCGAAACCAGACAAATTGTTGAATAGGTGCTTGGCAAGCTGGACGAAGTTTTGCAGTCCCTCATATGGTAATTTTTTTCTAAACTGTTATAGCTTCTTAATGTATACTGTTTGAAAGTCGTTGATAGTCGTTTGGTTTTGGTAGGTACCGGGACGGCAGCGGTACTGCCTCCTGATTTGTCGTTGTTTGTGTCGAAGCGTAAAGCTGATATAATCTTCTTAGGCTCTTTTCATTTATGCTTATGGCGTGCCATTGATTGGATCTGCTTTACTCTCGTATATGCATACGTTCTTTTTTATCATTCCAGCTACGTGTTAATGTTGTGCAAATAAACTTCAGGCTGTACTTGGCAAGATCTTAATGCAAAAATAAACCTACTTTATCAGCCTAAATCAGAAACAAGGCTGCAGCAGAGAAGAACATCCTTTTCTCTAATTAAAATGCCCCGCTTTCACCCCGACTGCTAAAATGAAATTCTGCTGTCAGGTTTGTTTCCCTGCGTAGGTGGAGATGATTTTTGACTGGTGTACAAAGTAAAACACACAGCCTGAAAGTAATTCCCACGCAGTGACAACTGATCACACTCAGTAAACCTTATTGTACTGTGTACTTTCCTGATTACATGATTCAAGATTTGGGAGGTTTCTAAACTTGAATAATTCACTTATGTCTTGTAGACGTGCAAAGCCGGATATGTCATTTATCTGAAGGGGGTTTATGATAGGTCGTGAATTTTGATAACGTGGATCAAGTTAGAGAAGCAAGGTTGAGATGAGCCTGTCTTTATTGTATGATCTGTAAATATTAGGGGTGCAACAATACTCGTATCGATATTGAACCGTTCGATACAGTGCTTTCGGTTCGGTACGCATATGTATCGAACAATACAAAATTTTTCATTTCTTTTATCAACTTTTCTTCTGACGATGCTGTCTGTGTTGAGCGCTCAGTGGATCTGCGTTCGACTACTCCGCCTAGGCTGCACTGTCGAGCGCAGATCCACTGAGCGCAGGGCAAGCTAGCAAGACAGAAGCTAAGCTCGTTGCAACATGGCAAATTGAGCCTCCCCCACCCGCATTCAGATCTGGCGTTTGGTATATCTTGGTTTTCATGTGAAGCATGACCCTGATGGTAAGCGCGTCATGGACAAAAGTAAAACAGTATGTCGGATGTGCGACGCAATGCTCAATTGGTGGGAACTAGTGCGTTAGCACAGTTAGCTTGTTAACGTGTTAACGCCGTCCAGCCCCACGCACGGGCGATCCGCGGTAACTTGTTAACGGAGATTTGCCGCGTTACGGCGTTAATGTAATTTTAACGAGATTAACGTTGACAGCACTAGTGGGAACACAACGAATATGACTGCACATTTACGCCGACATCAGCCTAGTGCAAAGACAAGTGAAATCAGACAAAACAACAAGCACGCATGCTACAAACTTTACAGAGTCATTTAGACAGCGGTTAGCACATGATTCTCCTTATGGGGACTTGATATGTTTAACCCTTTAAGACCTACCATAGAACCAAGTCCGCCAGAGCTTATATTATATTTTTACATGCTGTGGAGCCATTTCTGGGAGCATTT
This sequence comes from Maylandia zebra, assembly GCF_041146795.1. Classification (NCBI taxonomy): domain Eukaryota; kingdom Metazoa; phylum Chordata; class Actinopteri; order Cichliformes; family Cichlidae; genus Maylandia; species Maylandia zebra. The sequence continues at coordinate 44,818,881 of NC_135169.1, read as the reverse complement.
CAAGTTGATATACATCAATACAACCATTATAGCCCAAATTTTAATAATATGTATGCATTAAGTGCATAGTAATTACATACATTGCAAAAAAGTGCAATAAACTACAAAAAGTTTGAAAATCGTTTTTGTTTTTTTAACATATATTTCTAGTTAGAGAAATTTAGGAGGCTTATCCCTCAAAACTGTAAATACAAAAAAGCTGCACAAAATAGTTTCCCACCACAGGAAATTTATTTTGAGTGTCTTCATAGTTTTATTTTTGAAATACACCAATTTTTATATACTGCAGGAAAAACGAAAATAAATATTATAGTGCAAATTTGCAAAAAAACAGAATATGCATCAAAATAAACTTTTTTCAGCAATGCAATATGAGTCCTAAGCATCCCAGAAACGACACAGAAAGTCATAAAGTCAAACATAACTTTTAAAGACACAAGTATAGGCTCATAAGGCCCTGATGGTAAAAAACTACATTTCCACAAAATGACGTCACTTCCGGTTTCGAGCAGGTCATGGCGGACATGCCATAGTTTGCGCTGATGGATGTAGGAAGTGTTACAAACAGCTGATCGGATTGGCAAAGCGTGTTTCTGGAATAAGATGTAAGTACAACTCCTCCGGTTTCATATGCAAAAATAATTATTGCGCTAGCTTACGTGGTTGCAGTGCTACCAGGATTTTAAAAAAGCGTGCCCGCTCCAACCGGCTTTAAGGGGTTAATTTGCTGCTGAGAATATAGCCCAGAAGAAGTGTATAGTATAGCTTTTATTTTGGAAAGAGCCATTTCTCTGTAATAACTCTCTTTTCCAAAGATGAGTGATTTCTCGATCAGATAGATTTTTTTTTTATTATTTTGTTGTTTCAGCAACATTAAATTTAAAAACTGTACTTTTGAGTTAAAATATATATTTATAATTTTAATAAATGACAAATTAAAAAGGCATGAACATTTTTTTTGTATCGAAAAAATAATGAACCGTGACACCAAAGTATCGAACCGAACCGTGAATTTTGTGTATCGTTGCACCCCTAGTAAATATGTATAAATTAGAATACTGTTTTATGGTTACTGTCATGTTTTTTACTTTTAGCTTATAGCACATTTAATCAAGAGAAATTGAAAGTGTTTCAAAGATAGATTTACATGCCAGGGCTCCAAAAATACCAGTTTCAAAATGCATGAAAAGCTGAAAGGTATGTTTTGTTGTGTTTTTAATAAGTATTGTGGGAAGTAAAGATCACAGTGATCTAGTGATCATCAAATTGTGTTCAGAATATGCCAAAATGATGACGATTCATCTCATAAATCATGACACTTCTTGGCCTTAGACATGCAGAGGATTGCTGTGATTGAAGAGAAGGAAGGATACCCTGTCTTTTCGTGCGTTTGTTCTCCTTCATGTTGAAAATAACACAGACTTTGCATTAAAACACAGCAACAAAAGGCTCCTCAGCAACTGTCAGTATGTTACGAGCTGGGTCTGAGAATGGTTGTACATGCATGCAGCGGATTATCCATGTTTTCATTGGTAGTTGTAGTTTTGTCGTTGATACATTATTTGGTACATTTATTGCAGTGATGGCCTCACAGACAGGATGATGGATTGGACGATGGACTGCGATTTAATAAGCGGTTGAAGTCGATCGATTGTAATATCTTAACTGACAGATTGATGAATACGGCAGGATGTGTATATGGATGTGTTTATGTGTGTTTGTGTCTCTGCATGTAGGTGAAGTGAACTCACGTGTGATTTTTGTGCACGTAAAGACCTGCTGGAGAGAGACACATGGCTTAGTGCCCATGAGCTTGGTTTTCCTCCAAGATGCTGTATAACTCAACACTCATATACGCATGAACGTATTTGAAACACAGGCCTGTGTTTTCTTGTCTTTTCCCCCGGTACATGCATGGTGCAGCAGATTCCCCTGACACAGCATCAATTCCACACTGAACATTCAAGTCCAGTCAATCCAGTACATTACCAAAATCAATAGAAGAGGTCCTCATGTGCTCTGCTCTGATGTGTCTTCGCTGCATTTGCTGTTTTCCAGTTTTATGAATCAGGCCCAGTTTGAAACCCCTTTGAAAGCACACAGCATGCGGTGCAGCTAAAAGCCACCCTGTAGAGGAAAGAAAGAGGGCCTCTCAGCACCAAACTCTGCACACTGCTGTCAGTGTGCCACTTTACCACATGCTACCACGAATCAATACCAGTGCATTACTATAGAAACAACATGGATCAACACTCTCTTGATGGCTTTTGTGTACAGTGCATTTCTTTCTTTACCGCATAAATGGCCTTCCATTAATGCTGAAGGCATTCACTCAAACAGTAGAGAATCGCTGAACCGATTCTGAAGACTGCAGACAGTTCCGCTGATTAGGGCGAAATGGACGAATTGCAAAATTAATTAGGTTTTATTCCAGGCAACCTCTGAGAATTTTCAATGAGGAGACCAAGAACCAAGGAAAAGGGACCGAATTAAGCAAGATTGGATCAAACCTTGGGTTAGGTGTAGGCAACAGGTGGGTGATACAAACCACGGCTTTACGAAGCCGTTTTACTGACCCCATGCAAACCTAAAGTGAAACTTTCAAAAATATTATAAAGGGAAGCTGTCGTGCCTCAGACTGTGCTGGGGAAGTTTGTTTTGCACATAATTGCAGTGAATTATGTTGCCGTGACGCTCCGAACATTAAATATTAAGTGTCTCAGACTGTCGTCCTTATGTTGCTTATCTTCACTAAATGAAGCACTTTACATAGATGCCATTTGTCACAGTTATTTGCTGTCAGTTCATATTTAGCCCCCCTGCACAAGGTAGCTCCTGTCTGCACCTCTGTTCAAGCCTCTAATGTCAACAAAGTGGAATTTTGAATGAGAGGAAAGACGTATTTCTCATGTATTAATCTTTATGAGATAATCACATTGTTTTTGTTTTCCTTTAATGTTTTTGTCATCCAGCAAACACTCCTGCTGTACACAAGCATGTGGCTTCCAATCTCATTCACAGTAGAGACCTACCTCACAGCAGCAGCAGAGACTACGGAAATGTTTAAGGTGCTGGCTGTCTAGCCCAAAGGCCCAAATATGTATATATTTTTTCTGTAATCTAAAAGATCCCTGGAAGACCTGCTCGGAAGACAATGGACTCAATTTGCAGTTAATGACTTGTTCGTTTCTTCTGTGAAAAACACGATAAAGACATTTGGATTCAGGCATTCATTAACATTTTGATTAATTACCTCTACTTATCTGCCTTGGTACAGTTAGTTTCTCTCATCTTTTTCAGAGACCCACATGGAAAACAACTAGAAAACCTTACAGCTCGTATCTATGTTTAAGATATACAGAAATGTGAAAAACATAATGCACTCTTACTGCTTCAGTAGGAAACAAGAGGGTAAGGAGTAGCCAGGTGCTCAGTTAAGTCTCAGTTAACATATTAAATGTTAAAGTTCATGGCAATGCAGTTAGAGCGAGACTGAATAAGCATGGCTTGTTTGGAACGTTTCCAGCAGAAAGCTTCTTCTCTTTAGTAGGCTTGATTAGTGTAACAGCATCTTTACAGGTCTACCTAAAAAATCAGTCAGACAACTACAGCTCATTCAGAACTCGATGCTCGAGTCCTCACTAAGACCAAAAAAATGGACCACATCAGTCCAGCTCTGAGGTCTTTACACTGGCTGCCTGTCCGTCAGAGGATAGACTTTAAAGTTCTGATGCTGGTCTATAAAGCTCTGAATGGTTTAGGACCAAAATACATCAGTGACCTCCTGACCCAGTATGAACCTTCCAGATCCCTCAGGTCATCTGGATCTGGTTTTTTATCAGTTCCCAGAGTCAGAACCAGACACGGAGAAGCTGCATTCAGCTTTTATGCTCCTCATATCTGGAACAAACTCCCAGAAAGCCTCAGATCAGCTCAAGAAGACTCACCTGTTCTCAGCTGCATTTGAATAAAGCACCAAATCCACACTTTTAAGCTTAAACTTCAAAACTTACATTTTAACTACTGAGTTTATCTGCTGTTCCCTTTTTTTAAAATCATGCTTTTTATTTGTTTTTGTTTTTTAATGTCTCTGTAAAGCACTTTGAATCACCTTCTTATTGAATTGTGCTATATAAATAAACTTGCCTTGCCTAAAAAGAACATGGCAGCACCTCCTAGGTTTGCAAATTTGCAAGTGAACAAATCCCAAGGTTTTCTGTAACAACGTCCTTTGGAGAGATGAGACCACAGTGGAGATGTTTGGCCAAAATACAGTTCCAGAAAACCAAACACAGCACATTAGCACAAACACCTCAAACCAACTGTCAAATCTGGTGATGGAGGGGTGATGATGTGGGCTTGAGTCATTGAGTCGAGCATGAACTCCTCTCTATAAGAAAGCATTCTAGAGTCAAATGTGAGACCATCTGTCTGACAGCAAAGGTTTGGCCCAGACTGGGTCATGCAACAGTACAATGATCACGAGCGCACCAGAGTTCACAGAATCTACAACATAATGTCTGAAAACGAAAAAACCAGTATGTTTCGATGAACCAGAGCTGTCACAAACTAATGTCTGCAAACCTCAATCAACTGAAGCAACTTTGTAAAGAAGAATGGAACAAATACTCCACAACAATGTGTCCGACTCATTAAGTCACAGAAGGGCAATCTACAAGCTACTGAATGATGAGCTGTACTTAGCATTTAAAGGACTGAGCGTATTTAAGACCTGCTGAGTCACTGCCAACTTTAGCCTGTTGAGAGGTAACCTGTAAAACAAGTAAACATAGTGTTGTTTGAGAAAACAAAAAGGGCGGCACTATGAGAATAATTAATGTCATACACTTTATTTATCTCAGATTTGGAAAAATTATATTATAGTAATTTAAAAAGTAAATTAAACACAAACATGCATTAAAAAAGTAGAACGACTGATGAAATAAAATACAATGTGACAATAAAAATCACTCTATAAGATAAAAAATGAATTTGAAATTTAAAAATCAAAGTAAAATAGGAATTTAATTAAAATATATTAAGTAAAAGTGCATTTTTCAAAGTCAACAAAGCAAAAATAGCTCACTAATTATAGCAAAAGCAGCAGTGGCTCAGAATAACAGTGTAATAGTGCAGTGCAGCCTGTGTGTGTGTGTGTTGTAAGAGTGTTGTGTTGAAATAAAATGTTAAAGTTAGACAGCAGATGTGTTTCATTGCAGAGAGTTCTTGCATGTATGAAAGGTTTTCTGAATCGGCGTGTTAGCGAATGAGCTCCACAGCCGGTGCAGAAGGTGGTCGGCATGATCCGTGATGGATAACAGTGAGTTCTGTGACCTCCTCTCCACCACAGCTGCCACAGCTGTGTCTGGTTTGCAACCAATCACAGAGCCAGCGTTCCTGATCGGTTTAGTCACTCTGTCTCTGATGCTGCTCCCCCAGCAGACCACAGGAAAGTACACTGAACTCGCCACAGCTGATTGATAGCAAATCTTCATCATTTTCTGCAGACACTGAAGGATCCCAGCTTCCTTTGCAAACAGAGCCGGCTCATCCTCTTTGTGCAACACAGCCTCCGTATTGGTTTTGGTTCAGCCTGTTTCGATGTGGATGCCCAGGTACTCGAACCCCTTTTTAAACATCCTGCCCCAGCATAGACATATTTCTATAGCACATTTAAAACCAAAGTTCTTTACATTAAAATAAAACAGAATAAACAAATTATTTTAAAACATGGTGGCACACACATTCTCAGTGTTTACATTAAACAATGCAACACTGATCAATCTTCCAGAAGTCGGCAGTTTCCAACTTGACAGAAAAAGGTTTGTCTTCAGCCCGGATTTCAAATAATAGCTTGTCTGAGGTCACCCAGGAGGTCATTCCAGAGTTGTAGTGCAAAAACAGCAAAGGGACGAGCTCCTTTTCAACAAGCTTTGACTGTGGGGTCATCGGGAGTGACTGAGAAGCAGACATTAACGATCTAAAGCAGCGGTCCTCAATCCTTTTTGCGCCACGGACCGGTTTATGTCCGACAATATTTTCACAGACCGGCCTTTAAGGTGTCGCGGATAAATACAACAAAATGAAACCAAAAAAAGAAGACGTATTCATAACAAACAGGAAAAGACCCAGGGAAACCGAGTAAACGTTAAAAACGATTTAAAAAAATAACGATAAAACCCTGAAAACCATCAATTTCACACCCGTGCCGTTAACTCTTGCGGCCCGCTGCCAAGCAACTCATGGACCGATACCGGTCCGTGGCCCAGAGGTTGTGGAAGGCTGATCTAAAGGAGCATAGGGACGTTAAAAGCAAGCAGTGGCACATTACACTGGATTCTGTAATGCCAAGAGAGAAAGAGCACTGGAGTAGTGTGATCTCTCTTTTTTTTTTTAATGAATTTTAAAAGCTATGATTGACTAACTTCAGTATATGTTTACAGTGGTCCAGTTTAGATGCAAGACCAGACTTTTTTGTTCTGAGCTGGAAGAAACTGCTCTTTAGCACTACATTTGTTTCTCTGTCAAATTAGTGTCAGAGCTTATCACAGTGTTGTTAATCTGTGTTTTAGTGAATGGCATTTTAAAAGCCCGGGTATGCTTCAGCCTCTCAGTTAGTAGTGGAGAGAGAAACAGTATGACCTTCTTTAACTGTAAAATCCAGTTGTTTTGTCTCCAAAATCCACTCATTGAGCCTTCTTATTTTTTCTGAGATTTAAAAGTAAACAAATAAAAAGATGCGTTAGGACAGAGAAGAAGCACACACAAAGAACAGGTTGCTGTAGCCACTCTCTTCCTCCTAAAGCTGATCACCGTCTCTCTGCTCTTTTTCACATTCAGACGCCGATGCTTCTCCCAGAGCACTCCACAATATCATCCACTAGCGCTCTGTACTCCTCCTCCTCCTCCACCTCTTGCACATTACTTATACATCCAACCGCTGCAGAATGGTCAGACTATTTCTGTAGGTGGCATGACCTGGAGTTGTACTGAAGGTCGGAGGTTCGCATGGTGAACAGGAACAAGTATTTGAAACAAACCTCGGTGGGAAATTCCTGTAAGTTTTGTGCTTCTTTTTCAAAAGGAAGATTTTTTTGTTTCCTGAACCTTCGACATAACTAATTTCTTCATTCGTTTTTCCTGACCTGGAACAGTGTTTATGGATCCAGGGCTTCAAGGTTGAACAGTTAATTCTAGTGCTGATTTAAATCTGTTGACCTTTGCATGAGTGACTCTCCAAGTCTGAATTCTGATTTCTTGTAACCTCAGAACAGCGGGGTTGTCGCTTGGTAGCACGATTATTACTGGATTCAGTTTTGTGTTTCAATGAATGTTGACGGCCAGAGAGGGAAACCAGACAAATTCACAGTACGGGAACTTAGTTGTTACTCGTTTCAGACTGTCTGCTTTCTGAACGAATGGACGTCTTCTGCAACCACTTTGAATTTGTTTCATGTAGCCTTTATTTAAATGTAGCTGTTTATCCAGAAGGCCATGAATGAAAAAGAATTAAGCATGCTAAGAGCTAAAAATTAATAGAGACAGGTGTGACTCATCTTAATGCACCTAGCTACTTATTACTGGGTAAAACAGCTTGCTGTTTAGTATTATACATGGCATATGCTGCATTTTTTTCCCTCCTTTTAGCTCCATTAGTGCAGCGAGTGTGTGGGAGCCAGGGGCAGTTCAGTGTATTAATTGACTGAGGGGCTGAAACTTGACTGTTTTGGAAAGATTCATTCATTTTGATTCATATAACTGTTGTCTGCTTACTTTCTAGGCATACTTTGCTCTGTCAGATATAGCCCAGTTCCTAAAATCATCTCAAACAAAAAGAGAAGAAAAATTAAAACATTTAATGTTCATTGTTCTGTTCTTACTGTCCCTGTTAATGAAAGTGAAATGAGATCAAAATATTTATTTAAACATAGAAGGGACGCAGATTATATATGATATGCTCTGGTCAAACAAGGGTTAAGTTTTCTCAGAGGGTAGATGAGCTCTGATGAGAGCCTATTGTTTTACTCCACTCCTCGCATGTCAGCCAATCGGTGAAGCTCTAGGCAGCTCTTGTCCCTCCTTAGTACCAGCTCCCAAGTTTTCAGTCTCTTGCTTCTACAGCTGAACAGAGCAGACGGACTAAAACTTCTGTTATCGGTAAGCTGGAGAAATTAACCTCTAACGAGTTAAAAAAATACGATCTAAACTGATATTTTTCACAAATTATGTATTTGCACTTGTTGTTGTCAAGGGCAGAGCGAAACCGGAAGGTTTACTGAGCTGTGGCTCCACGTAAATGCTGAGCATCCACTCGACGGCGGTAAGCTAAATGTGGCTAATCAGACACGTGTGTCTGTGAAGGTTCTCAGTCATCCAGGTCATCGTAGTCAAAGGAGCTTGCAAAGAAAAGCGTCTGGACTTCTTTAAGTTACTTGAAGACGTTTCACCTCTCATCCGAGAAGCTTCTTCAGTTCTAAGGTCAAATGGTGGAGAGTCCCAGATATAAACCTAGTGGGAGTATCCCCCCACAGAGGGATAAAAGGACCCCCTGATGATCCTCTAATCGCCTGAGCCAAGGTGTGAAACTGGGTGTGGGTCCCAATCAGCCAGGGTTTCGGGTGAGTTCATTGTGAAACCTGGCCCCACCTTATCATGCGAATTCCTGAGGTCAGATGGCCCAGGATGTGAGTGGCCGTTAAGGGGTCTGGGGAGGGAACTCAAAACTGGATTATAGATGGCAGACAGTTGGTGTGGTAAACCACCGCCTCTGTTCAAAGATGGTCGCTCACAGTGGACATAGATGGCTTCTTTCACTCCTCTTTCAAACCATCTGTCCTCTCTGTCCAAAATGTGAACATTGGCATCCTCGAAAGAGTGTCCTTTATCCTTAAGATGCAGATGGACTGCTGAGTCTTGTCCTGTGGAGGTGTCTCTTCTGTGTTGTGCCATGCGCTTGTGAAGTGGCTGTTTGGTCTCTCCAATGTAGAGGTCTGGGCATTCCTCGCTGCACTGTACAGCATACACCACATTGTTAATGTGGTGTATGCTGTACATGGCAACCTCAACATCGAAGTTTACTGGAAGCCCACACACACGGACCAGTACCTCCTCTTTGACTCCCATCACCCTCTGGAACACAAACTTGGAGTAATTAGGACCCTACACCACCGGGCAGAACATGTTCCCTCTAAGCCTGAAGGAAAAAAGAAGGAACACACACATGTAAAGGAAGCACTCAAAACGTGCGGCTATCCTAAATGGGCGTTCTTAAAGTCAGCAAAGAGGCACAGAAAAGAAGACCAGACATCAGCGAGGGACGATAAGAAGGACAGACGCAACAACATTGTCATCCCCTATGTAGCCGGTGTATCAGAGAAACTCAGGAGAGTTTTCTCCAAGCACGACATCCCAGTGCATTTCAGACCCAGCAACACGCTCAGACAGAAACTGGTTCACCCGAAAGACAAAACGCCAAAACACAGACTTAACAATGTGGTGTATGCTGTACAGTGCAGCGAGGAATGCTCAGACCTCTACATTGGAGAGATCAAACAGCCACTTCACAAGCGCATGGCACAACACAGAAGAGACACCTCCACAGGACAAGACTCAGCAGTCCATCTGCATCTTAAGGATAAAGGACACTCTTTTGAGGATGCCAATGTTCACATTTTGGACAGAGAGGACAGATGGTTTGAAAGAGGAGTGAAAGAAGCCATCTATGTCCACTGTGAGCGACCATCTTTGAACAGAGGCGGGGGTTTACCACACCAACTCTCTGCCATCTATAATCCAGTTTTGAGATCCCTTCCCAGACGCCTTAACGCCCACTAACATCCTGGGCCATCTGACCTCAGGAATTCGCATGATAAGGTGGGGCCAGGTTTCACAATGAACTCACCCGAAACTCTGGCTGATTGGGACCCACGCCCAGTTTCCCACCTTGGCTCAGGCGATTAGAGGATCATCAGGGGGTCCTTTTATCCCTCTGTGGGGAGTTTCTGCCACTAGGTTTATATCTGGGACTCTCCGCCATTTGACCTTAGAACTGAAGAAGCTTCTCGGATGAGAGGTGAAACGTCTTCAAGCAACTTAAAGAAGTCCAGACGCTTTTCTTTCCAAGCTCCTTTGACTACGATGACCTGGATGACTGAGAACCTTCACAGACATACTGCTAGTTAGATCATTAACTAAGTCATTAACATGTGAAAAGCTGTAAATGGTTAAAGCAGCTAAAAATAACTTTATGAGAGATAATTGTAAGCAGACTTTATCCTGCTTCCTGTTTAATTTTGATGTCAATCAGTTGTTTTACAATACTCAGTATTGAACACTTGGAGGTAATTTTTAGTGTATTTCCACTTGTACTAGTAGGCCTATGGTACAAGCGGGATTAAGCACGTCTATTTTAATACTCCTATTTGTGGACTGAGTCCTTGTGTTTACGTGTTATTGAAATTGATTATTTGCACTTTGTTCAATTTCTGATAAGCATTTGCATATTATTCCATTTCTTAAAAGGGGTAATATACTTATTTATTTGTGATAAGATATATATGTACAGTGAGTTATTTTGATGGATGTAATTAATGTTTACAATGAAAGTGAATTATATGGTGACTATAATTCCTGAATGTTTAAGACCTTGTAGATAATCTTTAATGTTACTGCAGGTTACAAATAATTGAACCTTGATACTGTGAAATTTTGGATATTGATACTTTGACCTTTGAAACTTGATATTTTAATGTTGTACAACATGACTGAACTGATGATGATTGAATTGACGATAGCTGATCTGAATAGTAGTTACTGCACTGTGACACTACTTTAGTTTAATTTGTGAGAGTTATCCTTAAAGGGCACGTGACATATATTTGGCCATTGTTTATAGGTCAGGTTTTTATATGGGACGAATCCAAAGACCAGGTCAGCGATTCCAGAACCCAGAGTGTTCCAGTGTTCACTGGATGGCGAGCCAACCCAAGATCCTAGGAGACGATGTACATATACACGCACACTCATTTGCACATTGATGGACTACAATCCTCTACTGTACAAGTAGTACGGTAGGACAGACAATCACACACACACTCCTTGTCGGACGAATTCTATTGGAATACACCTGTTTGTCACGGGCCCCACCAGTACCATTTGGACTTAAAAAAGACTAATTCTTTTACTTGTGCACAATTTTATTTAATTCTATTTTTTTTTTGCTACTTTGGGGGAAATTATACTTGATATTCTGTTAAAACCTGTTGTGATACTGTGTTGGTTACAAATTTATTTTACAAGGCTTAACATCACTAAAGTATTTTTAAAAGCCACACAACTGTGTTTGTCTGGTTTCTCTGCCATTCGTGTACCAGAGCTCTAAGAGTCATTCTCAGTCTTCTGACACTAGCCCAAATTACTTATTACTTTGGTAATTATCCATTGGTACTTTATGTAACTCCACGTAAGTGCTACACAGAGTCTGCAAGAAACAACAATGTGGTGGAGAAAGTTGCTCAGCTACCTGACGGAGCGAGTCAGGAACAATCTGCACATCACTGTCCATGTGAACCCAGCGGGGGAGCCTGTCAGGTAGCTTCTGCTTCTTGCTGCAAACTACATCCGATATCAGCTGATGCACCGTATTTTCCTGTCTCCTCTTTTTAGCCTTCCCTCTCTCATCTTCTCTGTGTTGTTTCTTGTTTCACCAAGTTCTGACCTGTATCCCTCAATGAGTGCGTTAACACAGATGAATAACTCTACATGTGCAACGGCAATTAGAGCGGAAAATTTCATCTACTAATGTGTTTGGCTAGGTACTCACTGTGAACATACACCCGCTTTCAAGGCTTCGCCGCCACAGGTTTATGAGAAGGAGCTCTCTGTGATTCACACCGCAGTCCTTCTAGGCTGACGAGGGCACGGTGCTTAATGGCACACCTTCTCTGCAGCAGCTCTATTTGTGGGGGCAATTTAATCATCTAATAAAAACTTTCCTTGAAAGCAAACAACTCAGCTGCAGCCTTATTTATTTACTATGTAGTGCACTGTAAATGGAAAAGTAGTCAAACAAAGTGATTTACAGACTGTAGGACAGGCAATATCAAAAATAGATGCAAAGTCACGAGACGAAAAGAGGATATAGATGCAGGATATAACAAAATAACGATAAAAAACGATAAAAACCCTGAAAACCATACATTTCACACCTGAGCCTCAACTCTCGTGCCCGGTACCAAATATTTATTTATTTATTTAGGACAGTGCATGTTAATGAACTTAAAGGTTAAAAAAAAAAATTACATAAATGTAAACATGCCAGATTATAGCCAAAGGCTAATTTCCATCTGTTGTCCTTAAACATAAAAAAATAGAAATAATAATTCATAAAAATTCATCATTCATTCATAATAAAACTCCATCACCAAACTTACACATACACACCATTCTGTTCCCAAATAAAACATTAAAACTATACAACTCATACATGATCGCACACTTGATTTGTCCATAACCAGTTTTTAACCTTTGCCTTAAACAAATTGAGTGTAGAGCATTCTCTAATAAGTTGAGGAAGACTGTTCCACAGATGGCCACCCTTAACAGAGAGGACGTTCTGCCCAAATGCTGTCCGTCTGTGGGGGTATAAACAAGTCTCCTCGGATTGTAGCTCGAGTGGTCCTGTCTGAGCTTTCTTTATGCCTAATGAACTGCTTTAGTGGTGGTGGAGCAAGGGAGTGTAAGACTTTATATATTAAACACACTCTAAGTTTCACTAAGTTATTGAAGTTCAGTAATGACTCACGGACGGCCCGGAGGTTGGGGACCGCTGGCTTAGAGGGAAAAACTGCTCACAAATGCAAACACACACAAACACCTTTTAAAAAATTTCTCTTTCAAGCTGTGAAAGGGTTGAACAGACTAAGGCACCACATGTCGTTCTAGTGTGTGTGTGTGTGTGTGTGTGTGTGTGTGTGTGTGTGAATTCAATTTGAATAAACCAAGCCATGGTTGCCTTTGTCAGCAGGGATGCACTACATTTATTTGTTTTCCATGTGATTATGTTTTTAAGTTAAAAGGCCTTGAGGTGCATAGCACAACAAAAAGATACACACAACAACATTCAGGAAAACATGACATGACATTTCAGAAATATTTTAAGAGAAAATATTCAGAATTAGGGCTTCAAAACTTTAGACTGTTAGGGCCTGATTCACTAGTCCCGGCACAAGCTGGGTTTTGGTACATAAGTACTGTCTGTATTTACAAAGAGAACGCAGAGGTGTGAACTGTTTTGTATCTGTTTCTGTTCTGTTTCTCAATGTGCAAATTACAGAGAGGAGAGTAATTAAATGTAATAACTCTTTGGACCCAACTTCCTGCTAACTGCTAATGGTTATATAGCTCCACCTCCAGAAACAGATATCTTATTTTTTGTGCTTTGTATTGAAATGAACTGAATGCATCTGTGCTTAGAAAACAGCACAACTTTCGCAATTCACCCATTTGCTCCATTTAATTAATCTGTCCGTTTTCAGATTTGGTCTGATTTTTGATCACAGTTTAGAAGTTGTTGAATCACGAATGTGGATTTTTGTTTGTGTGCTGTTGCAATGATGGTTAATTCAATTGGTGCATTGATGTAGCTAATGTGGAACTAAACTGAACTAAGCTACGCATGGCTAGGTCCCATGACTGCACATGCAGGTCTTGGCAAGCATACTGAAGAACATTAACTTTTCCATAAAGTGTTGTGTTGTTGTGTTGTCTGTTTTGTTTCCATTTTTCTTGTTTTGATTGTTTTTTTATGTTTTGCACCCCAGGCCACCATGAGCACAGAGTTGCACAGTTTGGTCATTTGGAGCATCCTCGATGTAATTTTGCTCATGTGGACAGCTGCTGTAATAATAATGTAATAAATTCTGATGATGTTAAAATAAAGACTACATTTTAAGCACAGAAGGGTTCTTACATTCCTCAGACACAAGTAATTATTCCCCACAGTACCTTTCAGCTGATGCTCAATATTACCCTGAGGACAGTGGGTCGTGTCTCGCCATGAATCAGCGTGTTAATGCGAGATTGACGCTCGGTGTTGAGCAAATGAGGTCTCGCGAGCTAGGTGACGCTGTAGCAAAGACCCGAGGCTCACTGTAATTGAAAATGACAGGGTGGATGCGGTGGCAGAGATGGGCGGCCGCCTGCACGCACACGGGTGGAACACACGTGCGCACACATTTCCTTTTTCTTCGCTCTCTTACCTTCTGCTGTCACACACATTCACTCCCCTGTCTTTTCTAAATCACTCACACACACTCTCGTGGCCTGGTTGTAATTAGTGGCACAGGGTAGTGGTCACACATAATCCCGCTAATTGGGCTGGCAGGCGCCATTACCCAGAGCTAATCACCATTCTCTGGGTGACAAGGCATCCTGGCCTTCTGACCACTAGCTGCTAGCAGGATCCATATCACATTGCCAGAGCTCAGTGAGCTCTACTAAACCAATTAACCCAACAAACTCACTGACTCACTTTGTAGGTCTCAGGCAGACTTTGCCTTACCTTATTTAGTGACAGCCCATTTGGACTGGCTAATATAGCTTAAGGGCTGTCCTCCTGCAAGGACCCTTGAGCAAGACAATTTACTTCATCGTTATCTGTGCTGAACATAGAGCTATTCACTGGGCTAATGTGGGAATTGTTGCAAAATATAATGAAATTCATAAATGGGGGGTGCTTCCTCCAACTTACAGAGCTAGTCCACTTCACCACCAATGACTAGTTCTGTGAGAGGCCTAAAAGATGCCCTGCTGGTGCCCTAAGATTTTACCAGCTGGTGGTTCTGGTACTTCTCCTTATCTTTCCTCTGACATGATGAATCCTTTAAGTGCCCTATGAAGTGAATCTGGCCCATCAGAGCCTTGAGGCTTGTCAGCCTGTGAGTGGGGCAGTCCTTGGATGGGAGGGAGAGGACTGCTGTCTGGAATTAAGGCAGTAACATGAACATGCCTGAATGGGAACAGAGAGAGAGGAGGGTTTTTTTTCTAGCTTTCCACACCAGGAGGCTTTCATTTTCGTGCCCATTAAACATGACCCGACTTTAATTGTATTTGCAAGCTCCTCGACCAGACCTCATTTTCAAATTAGGGTTTTGTAATTCTTTCCCACAATGCTTGATTTAGCATTGGCTGGCTGTAATATCAGAGCAGTAGCTTTCCATTTTTATTGTTCGCCTAATTTTGTTTGCACGATTTCATATTTTGTCTGTAGAAAGTACATTTAGGGAAAACCAGGCGTGGTCATTTGGAACGAGTTTTGGAACTTTCCATTTATTATTGCCCACGTTACCATCTCATTTACCTAAATTTGCATGTTTGTTGGACCACAGCACTGGTTAATCTGCAAAAGCAATTATATAAACACGCTGACATTTTAAATAGGGTTAACAAAACCTGTCCAGGTGGAAGGGATAATAAACTAATGATGACTTGATGAACTAACTAGACTACTTTATTTGCCCATCAATTTTCTTAACCACTTATCCAACCACAGTCAATTAACCCAATCCCAATTATTATATATGGCAAATGGCAGGATCCAAACTGGACAGGTCACCAGTCCATTACAGGGCTAAAGGCTAATTTAGCCATCCTTTAATTATCTCTGCACCGTATTGATTGGGAATTGTGGGGAAGTGATACAGTGATATGTACAGTGGTTCCTCGCTATAACGCAGTTCATTTTTTGCAGCCTCGCTGTTTCGCAGACTTTTTGGGGGGGGTGCAATTTTGCATTTTTGTTTGGGGTTTTTTTTTACAGCGCATTGTGTTCTGCATCCTAATTGGCTGTAGACCAGTCGATGAATCTCATGCCGTGTTTCCTGTACAGTACAGAATGCATTCAGCTTGTCAAATTAACATAAATCTTCGCTAGCAGAAGACGACAAACACAACAGTGTCGATGTCAAAGCACCCAAAAGGCAGAGAAAGATGCTAACCATCACAGAAAAATTGGACTTCTGGACATGCTAAAGGAAGGTAGAAGTTACCGTATTTTTCAGACCATAAAGCTCACCGGATTATAAGGCGCATTAAGTGAAACAAAACAGTCAGATAAGTCAAACTTTACTCAACTCATTCCTCTTTCTTCCTCCACTTCTGTACCATTGATTAATTAATGCTGAATTCTCTCGGAGCTGCTCTATTCCCATGTTCTGGACCCGAAAACGGGGTTTGATTTTTGGTTTCATTCTATAATACTGGACTTATTTTTCTACAAAGGTTTGAACTTTGAGAGTGTTTAAACAAGAGAGAAAAGTGTCAAAATGTTCATACACATCTTAGAAAAGTGAATAAAGTGTGTAGTGAGGGGTTTTACAGCCTTAAAACATCTAAAATAATTGTAAAAACTAAAGTTGGCTACTGATTTCACCTGTCGTGGGTTATTTTTAGAACTCCCGCGATAAACGAGGGAACACTGTACTATCAAACTGATCATATACTGATATTGTCACAATTTGAATCTCTATGAACTGATATCTGCCAACTTGCAGAGTCTAGGCAGGTTTTTGGTTACATTTTTGGTCTTGAACCAATCATGTTTGAAGGTTTATTTTCATTCAGGTAAATGGTCCATGTGGCAAGAAAAAGAACAAATTTGCAGATTTCTAATCTTGAGACCACTCTTATGATGATTTATCATTTTATTTCCTTCATAATGAATAAATACTTGTTACCAGGATGCCCAGAAACACCGGTCATGGTACTCGGGTACAGACTTGCCATGCTTACAGTGTACCCATCTTCTTCCGGCAGGATAAAGTAGCACATCACAAGGTTCAGATCATCTCAGACTGGTTTCCTGAACATGACAATGAGTTCACTGTACTCAAACAGCCTCCACAAAAGAGCACCTTTGTAATGTTGATGTGGATTACATTATAGATGTGAAGCTGACAAATCTTCAGCAACTGTGTGATGTTGTCATTTCAATATCGACCGAGATCTCTGAGGACCCTGTTGACTCTTTGCCATGAAAAATTAAGGCAGTTCTGAAGGCAAAAGCGGGTCACAATGCACATCCCTAATGTAGAGGGTGTACAGCCTCCTGCACTGGGTCTTGCTTTTCAACAGGCTTCTAAAAATCACAATAAATATATTGCAATGAGCAGACAGGAGAGGAAATGACTTGTTTCAGACTGAGCATTATTAGAGGGCTGTAGAAAGGGTAAGAATAAATAAAAACTCTTTTTTTTCGTAACTGTGAATCATGCAAAGTATATATAAGAGTATGATAATTAAAATGTGGAGCCTTTATTGTGAAATTGAAATGTGCCTAATAGGTTCCTTTAACTCTCATCCTTTATATTTATCAGGTTAAAATTTGGTTCATGGCCAAAGTCTTTCAAAGGCCATGATATTCTCATTGCTCAAAGCTGAAAATGTCCATTAGCAAATATTAGAATACGTGAACGTTACACACCAAAAAAACAGACCTACAGTATAAAATCTACTCAGTAAAACGTGTCTAACAAGATGCATTAATTTTCTATAGGTAAGCATTATCCGCATTTACACCTTAAAATCCTAAAAGCAAATTTAGTAACGTTTACATAACATCTGTCAGTACAATGCATAACTAGTTGCGACTTAAGTGAGTAATATACCTCTCGAAATTACTGGTGAGCAGTGATTCACTCTTAACAAAAATCAGTGAGTGACAGTTGCTGGATTCAAGGTCCAGTTTGCCAGGAATTGGACCACCAACTCAGCGCTCCCTTTGTGGCTCATGTGAAGTGAAAGGGTTACAGCTACAGCTCATTAGTGATAATTAGTATCACACTATACAGCGATCTAATGCGGGTACCTTCATTAGCACAGCTACACTCTACACTCATGATGTTCCCACGCACAAACCCACAGGACACCATAATAAAATCATTGTGGTCCATCAGCATTGACTAATATTACTAATTACAATGTTATACTAGTCATCGCTTGATAATAATAAGTGATATATTTGATTTTCTCACTGTTATTGTTGTAGACAAGTGGAAGTCCTCGGCAGGAAAATCATGTAGTCTCTAAAAGCCTGGCTTCACTTTTACCAGAAAAACAAGCCTCTGAAGTAAGAAGACTCAACGAACATCAAGCCCCTCGCCCCCAGCACCGCGATACAGCCCATCATCATCCTCCAGCGTGAAGAGTCCACCTGGGCGGAGGCCAAGAGCCAGCTGGGAAAGGAGCAGCAGCACACACAGGATGAAGGGATAGAGAAGGAGACAATTGACACGAGATATGTAGGAATACAGCCAAAGAAAACAGGTGACGCACTGGGCCCTGACGATGAGTGGAGTCAACCCACCGATGAAGAGAAACCATTAGAATTGCTCAATTTTTGTTTATTTTGGCATCTAAAAGGTCATTTCTCTTATTTTCAGGCCAGTTTTTGTGTTTTTTGTTTTCTTTTGCCCTCTTAATTTGCATATATTTGGCCAAACTGTTAAATTGCTGCCATTTTTTTCTGAGAAACAAAAGGAGACACAAAAATGTCAACTGAGTTTAACTACAAATTGTTTTGCCTTCATTGAACTCCTCTTCACTCAATTTGTTGGTACTGGGAGAAAGCTTCGGGAGTAGAAGGTAAAGCTGAGCTGTGGGATATTAATTCTGTTATCTTCACTGCAAAAAAAAATAGTCTCCCTAAATTCAGAGTTCATTTTAATCCAGTATTTTTCAGCCAAAAAGGAAAATAAATAAAAAGGTACTGTTATAGTTTGAGAATTACTGAGTACTAAATCTATAATTGTCCAACTAGATCTGACACGTTTGCCTCATGTTTTATTTATGCTTGACATCTAATGAGTCTAGAGCATTTTTATTCTTTGCTTCCTCCTTGCTCATGAATTGGAATCACATGTATTTTCATTTTATTACTTTTTTCCTATTTTTTTCACACCAGATGGAAATTTACTGTTGAAGATGTTAAGATTTAAATTCAAATATTCACAATAACATCAGCTCAAGCTTCTTTTTTAATTAGATACAGCTTACCAAAAAAAAAACCGAAAAGAAAATCTGATTTGCCGAAAACAGTTTTCTCATGGGCTGTAAAGCATAATGAAGTTTGCCCGAGTGCGTGTGAAATGTCTCCCCTCTGACTCGCTGAGCTAAAGTTTCATCTTGATGATCGCAGTCCTGTAACAGTTTCGCTGCTGAAAAAACAGATACGATCGCATAAAACAGAAAGCAGTGGTGTGATTTGGAGGAGATCACAAAGAAGGTCGCAAAACAAGGAAATATTTATGGCTTTATGAGAAAAACCTCCATTAGGAAATTAATCAAACTGGTAGTTAGAAAAGAAAGTAGCACAGGAGAAAATTTTACTCCTGCCTTATCTGTGTGCCCTTCAATTTATTTTGCTGGGGAACTTCATCTGACAAGGACGATATGCTAATGCCTTAAGTTGATGGTGGAACATTCAGTCTGATCATATAAATATAAATATACAAATTCACATCCCTGATATAAATCTCCACATACCAAAGGTGCACTGTTGGATTTAGATCTGGAGACTATTGAGGTTGTTTGAACTCAGTGAAGTCATTGTCATGTTCAAGAAACCAGTTTGTCATGGGCCAGCGGCCTGAGGAAAATGAGATGGACACAAGCGCAGGATCCAAACTGGAAACGAGTCAGTGAGCAAACAAAAGATCATTTTCCCTCTAGAATACAGGGGTACAGCTGTGACTGTGGGGGGGTGGAGGCTGGGCCGGGGGGATACTATGAAGAAACCGGGGCACTGAAATGAGAGGAGAGCACAGTCAGAGTGGTCCAGCGGTAAATCAGCGAGTTCCCAAAGTCAAACCGAATTACCTCACTTGGTTACAGGTGAAGAGAAGCAAGAGGAGACGGGTGGAGCCCAAGGTCCAGGTGAGCTCGAGGCCGAGGCGCGGGGAGGCGGGCAGGTGAGTGACAAACAAATTGGCAATGGTTTACCAGCAGCAGGTGACCAAGGTCCAGGTAAGTGGGATGACTGAGGCGAGAACCCAACTCCAGGAGCCGACTATGAAAACAGGAAAAAAGGTCTTATATGCTGCTGGAATAATTGCCCACAGGTTGCCGGCCAGGGAGGAGCAACCAGTCTCCACCCAGAAGAGGAGGGCTGCTGCTGAATAACTGCAGTGTCCATGACACCGCTTGAGATGGCTTGAGCTTCGTGACATGGAAGCAGCTGTCAGACATTCAGTACACTGCTGTCATAAAGGGATGGACATGGGCAGAAACAACACTCAGGTAGGATGTTGTAGAGTGTCCCAAGAAAGTCTGCCCAAGCCCATTACATTAGCAGCCTGAACTGCTGAAGTGATGAATCAATGCGTTCATGATGTTTATGCCAAAGTCTGACCCTACCATCCAAATGTGTCAGCAGATATCGAGAATCCACATGTTTCCAATCTGGTACTGTCCAATTTTGGTGAGCCCATGGAACTGTAGCCTTTCAAAGAAATAAAAACAATATGGTATACATAAAGTGCTTTATGATGTCTGCTGTTGTGAGCTGGAATCGGAGGTGAAAGCTGAATCAGAGGTATTTTTTGGTAACAATGTCTCCATTAAGTCCATCCATTTTTCTTAACCATGCCATTAAGTTATCCAATTCAGGTTCAGTTCAAGTGATATGAAAATGTGTTTTCCTGTTCAGTGTGAACAAGAAAAGTTTTGGGAGCACTGAAAGTGCTACAATATATGAAGTCTTCTCTTTTTAACTCCTGTCTATAGTTACATTTATCGATGATGGGCCTTCTTTATGACGGAGGTGATGGTGGGCCCTCACTTGAGGTCCTGGGTGATGGTGGTACCCAGGAAGCGGAATGAATCTACAGTGGTGTCAGTCAGGATAATGTGGGGGGAGTGGGGGCTGTGTGCTTCCTGAGGTCCACAATAATCTCCACTGTCTTCTGTGCATTCAGCACCAGCTGCAACAACCTGCAACAACCATCTGCTTCAACATCCAAGAGTTGTGCATTCAGAGATGTTCTTCTGCATACTTCTGCAGTGGTTGTTTGACTAACTGTTGCCTTCCTATCAGAAGCAGTCAGGTTGTTCACCTCTACTCTCTGAAATTAACAAAGCATTTTCACTTAGAAAACTGCCACTCGCCGGATAGTTTCTCTTTTTCAGACCATCACCTATGTAAACCCTAGAGATGGTCGTGCATCTTCCCCATTCTGATGCTAGGTTTAAACTTCAGCTATTTAGAAATTAAGTAATACTGAAGTATTAGTCAGTCAGCGAATCCTGGTAACTCAGATTTGATGTTTTACTGGTTTCTCCAGTAGAAATAGATTAGCCAAGGCATACATGATAAGAAACACTGTGATTGGGGAAATGACAAATTAATATGCAAGAGAGAAATAAATATATCACATCAACTGTAAGCTGACATAGCCTAATAAAGCATAAAAGCCAGCCAGAAAAATTACAGTGAAGGGCAATCTAAAAGCTAAACTATGAAAAGCAGGGTCGGAGAATAAAACACCCAAAGCACAAAGACATGAAAAGAGGCAAATGTGTCACCTTTTTAGCCACAGTCACAGCTGCCTTTGTTTATCCACTGTGATAGTGATCTTATCATTTTTACACCCTTATGATTTACTCGTTAATATTCAGAGCACACAGCAGCCCGCTGAGCACAACAAGGAGCAAAAAAAGTAAATTATGAGCATATTGTTAAAAAGGGCGTGAGCTGAAAACAGAACAATTAATGTTCTCTGTCCTTTAAAAGTAAATAGAAAGAGGGCAGAAACACGGGGGGAAATTGTTACTTATTACTATACATTCAGTGAGATAGGCCCCATACAGTCTGTGGGCCGGATGCAAGGATTCTCAGAGGTCTGTCATTTCATTCCTGGTTGCTAGTTGCAGACCAAGTTGACCCTCAGGGCACCAGAAAATGTCCCTGCGCTCCCAGTGGGCATGCTCTCTTTTTGCCATCCGTTCAGGTGCAGAAGTTAGACCTTTTCACATGTGCTCACCTTTACAGTTTTCCTCGCCAACCTAAAAGCAGTGAGGGACTAGGACAACCACAGCCTGTTCTCTGACACAATCTCCACTGAGTCAATGCATCTGCACACAAGGTGTCATTAAAGGTTTATTGACTGACATCAACTCCAGTTCAGTGAGCACACTCAAGCAAGACAGATTAAAATTAAACAAATACAGCATCCACTGTTGCTGCCTGGCTTTGTTTTCATTGCTTTTCTTGTTGAGAGTGTGACTTCCTGATGTCAATCAGTATCAGTAAAGCAAACAGGGGCATGGCCTCGCCGACATTAAATGCCAAGAAGTGCACAAATATTCTGTCACTCTGAGTGACGACGAGGCATGAAAAGAGGAGAGGAAGCAAAATATCTTAGTTTTCAGGCTTTAATATTAGGAGTCATCTGTCTTTGTGTGGAGGCATCACTGTTTAGCATGTGTCAGTGAACATGTCTGCCTCGTCGCATTGTTGTCTTTTTGCTGTAGCACAGCTGCAAAATGGAAATTTGCCTCCCTGTTCCCCAGTTGATGCTCTTATAACTCTTATATGCAGATGAGCGATGAAGACTGCAAATTTGCAAAGGCTGTATTATCATAGATTCCTGATATTTTTAAATGAAGGGGACTACAGTTCCCTTCTTCTCGCCTGCCCTTGTAAACACATCCACCTACTTTGTGTTACATTGCTGTCAGATGCAAATACTGCTTTCCTCGGATTCCTTGGATTATAGAACGACTCCATTTCTGCCACCTGTGGCTTCTGGTGGAAGTTTTCTGTTGGCCTCCAGTGCATCTGTAAACCTCACCACATGCTTATATGATTGCACTGAAAGGCATGTGTTGCATTTGATAAGTCCCAGCTTTTTTTGCAGTATAATCGAGGGAAGAGTATCGACTAGAAAGCCTGGAGCAACTCATATACGTCCACTAAAGAGTTTGCTTTGCCTTTTAAAAGCAGCTGATCTTCAACCATCAGCAGGCTGAGAAAGTAATCTACATTAAAAACACGTTGCCTAACATGACAGCACGACCCATATGCGGGCCTACATAATGGAATCCAGATTGTCTTAAACTGTTATCAGCTGAGAAGCGCATTGTGGATGGCTTTTTGTATCTGAAGGGATTTACTTTGACTGAATATCAGATAAGCTATAACTCATGGAAAGTCAGGCAAAGCAAGAAAGAAAGTTTGCAGGAGTTAAGATACCTTGCCTGTTTCCCTAAACTGCTGCAACTCCTCTTTGTGTTTTCCTCTGACTGAACTAAACCCTTTCTAATCTGAACACCTTTCCCTTGGATATCCTTCCCTCGGCTCTCAGCTGCATTTATAGGGAGCAGTTTATTTTAGAAATGTTCTGAATTCAATTAGAGAATCAATTTGACTCATTTCAAAAGTCCCCTATAACAAATGGAAATGTGTAATTTCCAATTACTTTCTGTCACTTTCCTAAATTAGGCCTTTAAATAATTATCATATTTAGTGATCACTTGTGAGGAGAAATCCTTTCAGACTGAGTTGATTTGGGATGAGAGAGATGGCGTATGTAGATGTGGTCTGTTTTATATTTCTGTCAGCGGAGTGACTCCACACCACTGTAAGTCCCTCTAAGCGCTGAATCAGAGCGAGACGGCTGCAAAGGTCTACGTATCAAGATGGAAGAGTAAAGAGGCAGGGTAAAGAATAATAGGCGAGACAGCCACCTCACTTTTTTCCCCCATTGCATCACTCTTTTTTAAAATGTTCTTTGTCTCCACAGGACTTCTACTCTGTCCCATTTCTTTTCTCTGGTCAATTTCTTCCCAGTGTGTGCCACTCACAGTTTCTCCTCTTTGGTCTTTTTGACCTTTCTCACTCTTTTTGTGTATCTCTCTCATGCGCTCTTCGGGTCTTTGCCGAGCTTCATCGCTCCCGCCTCATTCGTTGCCACTTCACAGCGTGACATTTAGGGGACAATTGAATTGTGGTAGTTATAGATCGTGACTGCGACATTTTTGAGTGACTTTTTTTTTTTTCTTGTCGTCTGTTTGTTCTAAGCGACCGATAATCGATAACCCTTCCGGTGTCTTTGTTCACCAATATACCGTCTACCACTGTAAGAGAAGCAGCTGTTATAGCTCTCATTAGCTGCATTTAATCAGAAGATGTTGAAGAGACAATAAAAATATGTTGACCTAAATAAAAGTTAGTTGCTCTTGTTTCATTTTTCTACTACCATAAAGTATTTTTTTATATAAGCATATAATTTTGTTATGTATTCTCCCCAAACCTCTCAGAGCATAGTCATCCAATACAGTGCTGAAACTGAAATTTAATACCACAAAGATTATATGATTATCAGTGTTTTTTGTTGGGTTTTTTAGGTCGGGGAATTTGGGGTTTTGGTTCAAACCAAAAGCCACAAGCCATAAATGTCTTATCCAGAGCACCAAATGGCAGAAAAAAAGACTTGGAACTTGCATGTCGAACATAGCAGTATCTATTACTAAAGAGTGTGATATTTCCTTCAGGAATTTTGAAATCTCAATCAAATTTGTCTTTTAGAGATAGCTGACACAACAAAAAAACATTAATGTTGATTTCTTTAGCTGTAGCCCTGCAGGGCCAAGTAATTGTCCCCAAACTAAACCTAATAACTGGTTTTGCCACTGTTGGCAGCAAGAACTGCAGCCAAACATTTGTCATAATTCCTCCATCACTGTGGAGGAATTTTGGCCAACAAAATTCCTCCACAGTGATGTGGAAGAATTTCAAAATAGTTTTATTGAAAATTGTTGTTTTATGCATGAACAGCCTGTTTGAGGTCATGTCAAAGCATCTTGGTAGGATTTGAGTCCGGATTTTTGTTATTGGGAATCATTCAGAGGTGGACTTTGCTGGTGTGGTTCAAATTATTTTCCTGCCTCATAATCCAAGTTCACTGAGTTTGGGGCACATACTGATGACTGGATGTCCATCAGGATTTCTGGTAGAGAGCAAAAGTTATAGGTCCATCACTTACAGCCAGTTATACAGGTCCTGAAGCAGCAGAGCAGGCCCAGACCATCATATTACCATCAACAGGTTAAGAAATAATCAGGGGGACAAATACTTTTTTAAGCCACTGCATGTGCAAATATGCCTACTCCATAATGGTTCAATCGCTTACTTGCTAAGGAAAGACAAAATGGCATGCATATAAAGAAAATCAGACGTAGTAGAGCTGCAGCTATAGGATTTACTGCGCTAATGCTAGTTAGCTAGCTTGGCTAACAAGCTAGATCTGTGACATCAAATGGGATGCTATTTCCAGCTAGTAATAAACAGACTTAAAACAAATTGCACATATCAGGAAAACTGAATAAGCAAATCCTTATATATTTACTGATGTAATAAACCAAGTGAAAAGTACACAGCAAATCCAGCATGTCCAAATTAACACTGTCGGATTTGATTTCAACACTATTAAAGTGTCTATATGGGTCCACACCAGAGAGTGTTAATTTAACTCTTTTTGGAGAGTTGGTACGTTAACTCTGATTTAGTGTTAAACACCAAATCTGTTCAGGAGTTGATAATTTAACACTTGGTGTTAAGAGTTTATATATTAACTCTCAAAGAGTATTTTAGTTTAACTACGTAAGAGTTATCTTCTAATTCATTCTAAAAAGCGGGAATTTTACTGTTCTGAACTTCTAGAAATTTCTTTTGGAAATAAACATTTACTAAAAAGACGCAATGGTTTTTGAAAAACATTTATTCTGAACTGTGCACCACAATTTCAAAACATTTTCTGAAAGATGTAACAGTATACATGTTCTCACTTTCATTAGAATTTTGTTTATCAAAAGGTCTGACATGGGTGAGCTGGTAAATGCAAATAACAGCATTCTCATCACTTATTTCTTCAATACAATATGCATGTCCTTCATTCATCCCTTTGTGGAACTTCAGCGCACTTCTGCTCTCCCCCATATTCCATCTTCACAAGCATATCCTGTGCGGAGATTGAATAAAAATTAGTTGACACTAATTAATGGCACAAATAATCCAGTAATCAATTGCAGCACAGTAAAAAAAAAAAAAAAAGGAATCCTCTTTGAGCCATTACTTGTGTAAAGTATTTTCCCAAAAGACAAAGACACAGGCAACAGGTAATACTGAACTAAATGTAAAACCTCAACCTTTTTCATTTTTACCTAAACCGTGTGCACAAAACTCTGGAGGGATCTAAATGCTAACGTAGAATCGAGTCAGGACGTCTGCTACTGCTGTTTGCTCGTTTTTTTTTTTTTTATGGGCGATCGTTTTCAGGCTTCAAGTAGCACCATTATACCAACATTTCACATTCTAGACATTGTTTTAGGTGTATTTGACCAAAAGTTTGACTGAAAATTCACATGCAAGCTTTTTTCAAGGCTGTGGTATTTGCCCGCAAACAATACCTTTCAGCTAGCTAAAACAGAATATTATGCTATCACCCAGCAACATGGCTAATGCCTTTCACACAGCTTTGTCTCAACTCCAAAGAGCCACAGAAGTAAAAGCTCATAATAATAATTGAAACGATGTTTGAAAGAATGACTTACCAAGCATGGCAAACAACTCAAATATGTAGAGCAAAATGTTCTGAAACGGCTTCACTTCAGCTTCGATTGGAGCCGTGCTGGGGGCGGAGTCTGTGAATTTACTCTGTTGGTGTCATAGCCCCTCTAGGAGTTCAGAGTTAAGAGGTCAAGAGTTAATGTTTCCATTGTAACACCTCCAGATTTGACAGAGAAACACTCATTTTTAACACTCGATTTTAACTACTATCATTTTACACCTCAGAGTTACATTAAAAGAATGTGACTCTGCTTAGAGTAAAATTAACTCTACTTTTGCAAGAAGACTATTAACACCAAAACATTTAACACTTTTGAATTTGCTGTGTAGCAGCATGTTCTGTTGAGGTTTTGCACACATATGTCCGCTATTGATGTGATGTTAACTTATCCGCCAACAATTATCGTGGTTACCAGATAGTCCAGTAACCACCACTGGCGTATCACATCCATTATGACGGACAGCTACTGAGGTCAATATGCACATAATGTCATAAAGGAGCTGCTGCCTGGTGGCAACTGGAAAGAATACAGGTTTGTGTGCTATGATTGCTGGGTTTTATCTCTTTTCTCTGTATTCTACGGTCTTTACCTTACAATATAAAGCACCTTAAGGTCATTGTCATTTGGCGCTGTATAAATAAAATAAAACTGAATTGAATTGAGTTGAAGGAGCTGCTCTCTGGTGGCCACTAAGAATGCTGTTTTAAGTACTTTTACTTTGAGTTCAGATGTG
This sequence comes from Maylandia zebra, assembly GCF_041146795.1. Taxonomy (NCBI): domain Eukaryota; kingdom Metazoa; phylum Chordata; class Actinopteri; order Cichliformes; family Cichlidae; genus Maylandia; species Maylandia zebra. The sequence continues at coordinate 44,791,526 of NC_135169.1, read as the reverse complement.
AGTGGTCCCTGGAAGTCGATGACAGTCACATGGATTTGCTAAAGTCTCAGTCATGCGGGTCTACAGACCAGTCAGTGACCCCTGGAAAGCACCTGCCACTAGAGAAAAACATGTATTCCCCAACCAGTTGGCAAAAAACTGGTTGCTTGAAAAGAACTGCCTACCACCATCACCTTTCTGAGAAGCTTCAATGTTTTACACACGCCTACTAAGTAGTCTCTTACATAAACACATTTAATCCCCTTTAAAAATATCTATTAATGTCATTTTTATAAGGTAGAGGATTTGTAGCTCTAACTGAAAATGCTTGTTTTATTTAAGGGCCAATGGTAGCTCTGAAATTTGTCAGTTTGGAGAAAGGGGCCTTAATAATACTGATTATGTGATCTCAGATGACTTATGAATGTTTTTGATGTTTGTAATGATCAACTATATCGCATATATTATGTTTTTTGACTATTTGCTTTGGACATAAGTATGAGAGACTTTGGAAGGACAGGAAAAGATATAGTGGCAGTCAACAAAAGATAGGCTGAACTGACAGAGCAGTCATTATGTAAGAAGTGAGAAGGAATAGGAGAAATAATGAGAGGGAGGAGGGAAAACAAAAGCAAATTAGTGGAAAACAGAAGGCAAGAAATGGCAAAGAGCCATAGCAGGAGGACTTACAGTAGGGAGACGAAAGAAAGGGTGGAGAAAGGTCCAGAGATGATGAGAGTGCAAATAGTTTAAAAGCTAAAAGCAGAGAATAAAAAGAAAGAAATATTGACACAAACTGAAAAATACATGTATTGTCTCTGACCCAGTATACAAACCAGGGATACAGCAAAGAAGGACTGTTTAACACAAAAGGTTATTGTAGAAGTGTAGTGTGGGGGTGGAGAGTTGTCTAGAGCAGAGACTAATTTCCACTGCACCAATGCTGACGGATGGACTAAAGGAACCTTATTTTACCCCATAAATTTTTTATTCCTAGATCCTCCAAACTATTAGCTGCTCCCCCTTTGTTCCTCTCCTCTGCCTCTCTACCTTTCTTTCACCTTACTTAACCTCCCCTAAGCTCTCTACTGGGACCAAACCTTTAAAATAACCGTGGCTTTGTTCTAAGTCAGCTTTTTCTTAAATTTACTGGAATCAGGCTGGAGCTTCCAGCCTGAATTATTAAACCCTAAACAGTACTAATAAACTACGCTCCATGTACACCACATGTACTGTTGCAGTACTACTGGATAATTGCCTAATTACAGTAGCCTTTAAATTTATGGGGGCAGTTATGATACTGTTTGTGTCTAATGCATTATTTAGCCGACTTCATTTACCTTTGTAAGGAGAAATTTTGTATACTGAATATCCTAAATTCAGTGCTCTGTACTGAGACAGACAATGCCCTCATGTACCCTTGATTTAGTAACAGTGGGCTATCTTTGTCAATGTCTGACATGATTTATAACTTAACTCTATATAGGGAAAGGGAGCCTGAAAAAAAAGAGAGTTTAAGTTATAAATGGTCAAGATATAACCTTAAAATTGTGTAGTATTGATTGGATTCTTTGATCTTAGAAACAATGTCTAATCTGCCAACATAGTTACATGTGAAGCGGTGGGAGTATATAAGTATTACTTCTTCCCACTGCTCTTTGAGCACCAGTTGTACTAGAAGACAATACAGGGAGTGCAGAATTATTAGGCAAATGAGTATTTTGTCCACATCATCCTCTTCATGCATGTTGTCTTACTCCAAGCTGTATAGGCTCGAAAGCCTACTACCAATTAAGCATATTAGGTGATGTGCATCTCTGTAATGAGAAGGGGTGTGGTCTAATGACATCAACACCCTATATCAGGTGTGCATAATTATTAGGAAACGTCCTTTCCTTTGGCAAAATGGGTCAAAAGAAGGACTTGACAGGCTCAGAAAAGTCAAAAATAGTGAGATATCTTGCAGAGGGATGCAGCAGTCTCAAAATTGCAAAGCTTCTGAAGCGTGATCATCGAACAATCAAGCGTTTCATTCAAAATAGTCAACAGGGTCGCAAGAAGCGTGTGGAAAAACCAAGGCGCCAAATAACTGCCCATGAACTGAGAAAAGTCAAGCGTGCAGCTGCCAAGATGCCACTTGCCACCAGTTTGGCCATATTTCAGAGCTGCAACATCACTGGAGTGCCCAAAAGCACAAGGTGTGCAATACTCAGAGACATGGCCAAGGTAAGAAAGGCTGAAAGACGACCACCACTGAACAAGACACACAAGCTGAAACGTCAAGACTGGGCCAAGAAATATCTCAAGACTGGTTTTTCTAAGGTTTTATGGACTGATGAAATGAGAGTGAGTCTTGATGGGCCAGATGGATGGCCCGTGGCTGGATTGGTAAAGGGCAGAGAGCTCCAGTCCGACTCAGACGCCAGCAAGGTGGATGTGGAGTACTGGTTTGGGCTGGTATCATCAAAGATGAGCTTGTGGGGCCTTTTCGGGTTGAGGATGGAGTCAAGCTCAACTCCCAGTCCTACTGCCAGTTTCTGGAAGACACCTTCTTCAAGCAGTGGTACAGGAAGAAGTCTGCATCCTTCAAGAAAAACATGATTTTCATGCAGGACGATGCTCCATCACACGCGTCCAAGTACTCCACAGCGTGGCTGGCAAGAAAGGGTATAAAAGAAGAAAAACTAATGACATGGCCACCTTGTTCACCTGATCTGAACCCCATTGAGAACCTGTGGTCCATCATCAAATGTGAGATTTACAAGGAGGGAAAACAGTACACCTCTCTGAACAGTGTCTGGGAGGCTGTGGTTGCTGCTGCACGCAATGTTGATGGTGAACAGATCCAAACACTGACAGAATCCATGGATGGCAGGCTTTTGAGTGTCCTTGCAAAGAAAGGTGGCTATATTGGCCGCTGTTTTGTTTTTGAATGTCAGAAATGTATATTTGTGAATGTGGAGATGTTATATTGGTTTCACTGGTAAAAATCAATAATTGAAATGGGTATATATTTGTTTTTTGTTAAGTTGCCTAATAATTATGCACAGTAATAGTCACCTGCACACACAGATATCCCCCTAGAATAGCTAAAACTAAAAACAAACTAAAAACTACTTCCAAAAACATTCAGCTTTGATATTAATGAGTTTTTTGGGTTCATTGAGAACATGGTTGTTGTTCAATAATAAAATTATTCCTCAAAAATACAACTTGCCTAATAATTCTGCACTCCCTGTATTTTCCTTTCTGTATATATGCTCTATCTTGTATATGTGTATGCATATGCTAAAATAAATGATCAATCAATCAAGCAAGGATACAGTCTGAGTTTAGAGCTATGGTAAGCTTAATAGTATATATGCTTTTGGAAAAGGTACATTCCTGTTTAAGACATTGATTTCCCCTAAAAATAAAGATTTTTCATGAAACGGCCTCAGTACAGGGAATGCAGACTAACGAACAGCCATAATACTAAAACCCCTGATGGGTATGTAGCATCTGCAATCTTGGAAAAAAAAAAAGAAGAAGAAGAAGAAAACACACCAAAAATTGTTTTTCATTAACCTGCTACCTACAATCAAGGGCAGCCTCTGCACCATAAAAAGGGAAATCAGAGCTGAAGTGGCAAAAAGTGCAGTTCCTCTCACAGAAAGCATAAAACATGGATGCTGCTTTACAGACAGAAAAATGAAGCAAATAGGGAAGTGCCTAAAAAGCTGCATTCTATTTGAAGACGGCCAGATGATGATAGCTGTGGCTGCAAAAAATGACTTTGGTCCTATGGCACTTTCCTGCTGAGTTTATGGGCTGAGTCACTCACTTTGGTCATAGTGAATAAAAAATTAAGTCTCTTTTACAAATCTTGGTTATACCGAGTTTCAAATTGTAAGATTAATTGTGGTATAAAACTGCACGCTCAGTGGCTAATGAGTTGTTATTGAGCTTATGGTTTCACAGTCAGACCTACCCCTTCTTGTCAAATTTTTTTTTTCCTTTTCCTTTTTGAACAAAGCAAGCAACCAACCGAGATGGCAACAATGGAAAACTTCATATTGAGACTTCAGAACAGGACTTATAAGCTCCAGTCACAGTCTTCTAGGCTTTATCCGCTACTTTGGGTCATTAAACTGAAGCTCTTTATCATGTGTTTGCTGTTGGTGCCTTTTTTTTTTAGACATTTTTAATAAATGGTCTGCCCAATATTTAGGATTACTGCATGTTATAGATCATCCTTGAAGTTTGTGCTTCAGTTCTGAAAGGTGTTTTATTGGTCCTTAGCACAAATCAAACGTACTGTTTGCCACCAGGCAAGGCAGACAACTGCTTGAGGCCACAGGTCAATGAGGAACCCATGTGGTCTGGCAAACTGCAGGAGTGTTTTTTTAGTTACAGTAAGAGAGACCCTACCACCCTCAGGGGGCCCCACATGACTGGTCACTCCGGATGCCAGTTGCGTGCATGATTCAGTTTAAACAAACCCAATAACAACAAGCTACTCAGAGAAACTAAAGAGCAGTTATCATTCTGGGAATGAAAAGGAAAGAAGAAAACAAAGAAGAGGAGAAAAAGCAAGATAGTGGTCAGTGAGGCAGAAAATAGCAGTTAAATATCATTTTAAATAACTACATGCTGCTAGTCTGGCATTAACTGTGTGGGGTGAGACACTTAAATGTTTACTTTACATTAGCTAGCTAACATTAGTTAGCTTAGCTAGCAGAGCAGCCTTGAGTCTCCAGCTCTACTGACTGTGACAGGAGGGACAATCTGATATCCCTGTATTAGTGTTCTTCCTGCATCTCAATAATAATAATTATTATCTCAAATAATAATGTTGGGCCAGGATCAATATTGCAACTGACCAGTAGTTGTCTGAGCATTTATTCAGCATTAACCAAGAAGGTAGCTACCACGTTTAAAAACTAGCAAAAGAGTTTTAAGGTTTGTCTTTTCCCTTTTCCCCCCACATTGCAAAGCTATGACATCAGTTTCAATGTTGGTCCTGGACCAGTGTTATTAAGTAAAAACACTAACACAGAGACATCAGATACACTGTGACATGACTGAATCAAGTGTGCAGTCTTTGGCCCAATATATGTGTCACAGCATTGGACCTGTACTACTATGCAGCTTGCTAATCAAGCTTGCTAGTGTTAGCTGAAAATTAAGCATATGAAATAACGCCTGGCCTCAAAAAACCAACACGGTACCATCGAAAACGCTTAAAGCAGAGCCTAACCAATGGGTGTCGTCACAATGGCTACATCCATGTTTTATACTGTGTATTATGCAGACATGTAGTAGTCTATGCAGTGGCTTATTGTGATTCTTGTCCATTACTGAAGCTAGGTGTGTTTGTGTGCATCTTCAAGTACACGTGCAGTATTGTGTTTGAACTCAATAAGCTGCTCTTAAGCCTCCAGATGTGTGCCAACACAGATGACTCCAGCTTCTTCCTCAGCAGGAGGAAGACTTGTAAGAAAGAACACAACAAACACAGACATCTTGTCTTTGTTGTATTTGATTTGAGATAAGCCAACAGGACAAGTCTTTCATTTTCAAAGGCTTGGAACACACTTAAAGCCCCAAAAGGCAGCCCACTGAAAAGTGGAAGTTAATGTTTCCCTCAAAGACGGCCCATTCAGTTGCACAGTCTCTTTCACAGCCGTTCAAAGATAGCATTCCCATGACTACCTTTATATCTGGTGAATTTCTCAATATGACTGAGACAAGCTTTGTACTCTATGATCCATGTGTTGTTTGTTTGGTCTCGTCATTAAAAAAAAAAATCATGGAACTGCTAAAATTGTTAGAAGCTTGATGAAGGAGTTCAGGTGGACGACCAGCCTCGGCAAAGTCTGTCCAACTTTTGCATTTTCATCCACTTCCTTCGAGCAACAACAATGAAACCTTCACTTTTCTGTGTGCTGTTGGAGTTTTTCATTTTAGCTCCATGCGAATACTCTCCTCCACTCGTATCAATAAAGTTGAAGTGAAGACAGGTGTGAGGGCGGATGTTTTTTTGTGAAAGCCAGCGTGTGCAATTTCGGTGTTTTCATCACATTTTTCCTGCCATACGCAGAAAAGTTTCAAGGTTTCGCTGAAACATGACGCCGAGGGTTGAGAACAACTGTACACTTTCTGTATTTGATTAAGAAAAACAGTCCCCTTCAGTGTGTGCTCTTGTGATGATCAATACTTGTCTTATCCTTTTTCTTTTTCTGACAGCTGAGGATCTGTTCATGGCGGCTTCGCTAAAGAGAGCAAGAGAGTGTGTGGGTTTGTGGATATCTGTCACTCAGCTTCCGTTGCTTTATTCTATCAGAGCGAATTAGATTCGACAAAGCCGAGTTCAATATTAACGTGATCACAGGAGGATTTTTTTTCTTTTCCCTTCAGCCTGGATTAGAATCTGGTGTTTATCTAGTCTACTTTAGATAATGATGTGGGCCCATGATTTGAGACTTGTATTAACTTAGCAAGTTTGACTAAAGTTTCTCCTTTATAAACATACATTAAGACCCAACTTCCTCATCCTGTGCATTCACTCTCTCGTCACGTACTTTCTTGCTTGCACTTCTCTTCCTTTACATCTTGTTCGAAGACGCTCTTAACAGCTGATTTCGTAGCTCTAATAAGCTGTTGAAGGTGTTGACGGTGCGCTCCCAGTATCTGAACTGCATGTCCTTGTGCATCATCTTCTTCATTGTTAACAACCTCAGTGTTTTCTTTGTGGAGCTGCCTGCTCTCCACCGCTCTACAAGCTGTGAGTGTCAGCTGTTATCTCATCAATCCCCGTTGCTTCTTCTGTCTTGTTCTACACCATCACTCTATCCATGTGGTTGTCTCTCTTTTTCTCTCTGCTTATGGTTCAGGCCGTCCACCCACGCTCTCCACCGCAGCTGTCTTTTTTAGTTTTTTTGGTTTGACTTTTCAGGCTAAAATGTGTACCAGACACTGACGCAGTGCTAAAGTACTCTGTAGAGGTTTAGTTATTTGTTTTGCGCGTCACTTGTCTAGTTCACTTGGATTGAGGCGCACTTGAAAACACACGATTTCACAAAATACCATCAAAGGGTAACTGTCAGTTACACTTAGTTACATTGTGTTGGCTCATCCGTCCTCACTTTCGTTCTCTGTCTTTGTTGACTCTATTCTCCAGCGCTAGGACTGCTCTGATCTTTGTTGTGTCTCTTGGAGTGGACCCCATGGGCGCGCTGATGGAACTGGCTGAGGCCTTTTGACACGAGCAAGCACTTGAGTCTTTCCTCTGTGGGCCAGTGCCAGGCCTCAGTTGCCAGGAACATGATAGAAGAGGGCGTCAAGAACAGTACAGCACCATCATCTTTGCTCCATCTTCCTGCCTGCCTCTCTGTGATTTGTTTTGCTGCTTAATAGCATTTTTCTTCTTTCACAAGTGTTTTTTTTTTCTTTTTGGCTCAAGTGTCATCTGTGAATATTTGATTGATTTGGTTTGCTCAGATGAATCTTTCACTCCCAGTATCGACCCACTGTTTCCCAGCTCTCTCGTGCTCATCAGCATGATTTGCAGCTATTTATTATACCAGTGGAGACTTGACTGTCACTTTCTGTGGTTTGTTGCTTATCAGACACGCCTTTCTGTAACTAGGGAAATGTCACTGTCATGCATCAAGCAATTTGTTTGTTTGGGGAAGTCGATCTTTATTGTCTTTCCTTTGATTCATTTTCATCCCTCCATATTTACCCCCCCCCCCCCCCCCCCCTTTTTGACTTAGATATATAACAGTTGGCCACCAGTAGTACATTTTAGTCTTTTTAGTCCAGTTTGATTTTCACCACATTGAATGCATGATGATCCATTGCTCTTAAAATGGCTGTGGCGTGTGCAAAAGAATATATGTGATATATGGAATATCGAGGACCAGACCTATTCTATCACCGAGCTAGTAAAGCTAGCACCTACAAAGCATAGCACAAAACCCACAAAAGAACCATCAGGACATCTGGTGGCCTTGTACTTCTGAGACATGCTATGACATTTGAGCATAAAAAACTCTAAAATTACACCAAGTTCCTCTCGCTGTGCACCTAAGGATCCGATCTAATGTATATAGCAAATACAACAAACTGTGGTTTTTGTAATATGTATAAAACAAACTGTATATATTGTGCTAAATGCTAGCCTCAACCATGCAGCAGCACTTTCATTCTATATACCTGCACTTTCTGCATTTTATATTATTCCTGTGCACTTCTAGTTAGATCCTGACTCAACTTCATTGGCTTTGTGCCGATATTTTGCACAGTGACATCTAAGGCAGAGTTTCGGCCACACCAACAGAATTTTCCTTCACCACCCACCATACTTACCTGACTTTTGTCACATTTAAAGCAGATAAGCAGGTTTTTCTTTTATGGGAAACTTGATGCTCGCACTTTGTACTGTAACTGCAGTGTCCTCGGTTCATTTCCTACTAGGCCCCATTGTTGTATGCTTTAGCTCTGTTTTTCCTTTAATAGGGAAAAAGGGCAAGTCTGGACAGACAACAGAGTGTTTATATTGCTCTTAATAGCTATTGCCATGGTGTACTTGCATGCTTGTACCATCTAATTAGTATTTATGTTGGTAGGAGTCGAAGGTTTGGTGGAAAGAGATGGTATTATTTAGTTAAAATGAAGAACCTCTTTTTTTAAAAACTCATTCATCTAGTATGTTTATTAAACCTTGTTTCATCACCCGGAGCGCTTCACTATCGATGCAGAGCAACACACAGTTTTGGTTTATTCTCCAGTTGGAGGTATTGATTGTTAGAGGGTAAATGTATTGCGATGAGCTTTATGTCTGATTTCAAATGTAGGCTATATATCATATCAGTGCTTGTATGAAACACCCTTAAAGGTTTTGATGTAGCCTAATAAAGATTCATTAGGGATCATTTTGGCAGAGGGTTTTTGTTTGATATCTATTGCTGTTGTTAATTTAATTCTTCCTTGAAGACGATGCAGAGATGAAAAGACAGAGCAGCGCATGCACTGTTCTGTTTATATCACTGTAATTTAACCACACATAAATAAAGCAAGATCAACAATTGGTTGACCTCCGTGTCTGTCATAGATTTCTGAGCTAGACAAGCTCAAACATGACACATAAACTTCACATTTTACTTCATCTCTACCACCCAGACCAGCAAATTTGAAATGCCCAGATAACTTTAGGTTATTTGCTCATGCTGTGTTGCATTTGTCAGAACCAAAAAAGACAGCCCATAACCATAACAAAATGTACACAGAAGCATGAATACTTAAACTCAGAATGGTCCTAACAAAAGTATCTCCAGAGCAAAAAGTTTCTACCTGCCCCCTTAAGCGTGTGTAAACCAAAATAAATGAATATGACCCTCATATCATACTTTAAAAACAGCATCTTTCCTTAGAATAAGTTTGCACAGACTGGTTTGAAAAACAGTTCATGATAAAAAACTTTGCAACATGAAGGAAACTATGAGTTATTGCCACACGCAAGATTAGATGGAATGCCATGTAAACAGTAGATAAGCTAATGGTGAAACCCAGCGAATGATACAGTGGAGTAGTGATTTTAGTTGTGATGGTGATGACTCAATGGAATTAATGCACGGCTGATGTTTCCTTGTCAGTAATCTGCTCTAAAGCACAAATAAAGGCTTAACTCAAGCAGAAAGGTCATTTCATACCCTGTCAGAGTAAAGGCCAATTAGACTAATGGATAGTGACAATCTCACTCAGATACATGAGACTGAAGCCTTCTTATGGCCTTTGTTGAAATGTCTTTCTCACCACTTCTATATTTACCACTTTAGTCTACACTCTGCTGAAGAACTGTTTCGCTTGCCCTTGGCATGCTGTCTCGCATTTCGAAATCAGTCGCTTAGGATCCTCGTCTTGATGCCTCCCAGGTGAGTGAGAGTCTGCTCAGTCTGCACCTATGTGTGGAGAATCCCAGGGATCCACTGGACTATCTCATAGCAGAGGTCCCTAATAAGGTCTTGTCACAGATGACTGGAACGGACGTCTTCAATAACTTGAATCGAGAGCGGACTTAAAAGCAAGGATCACACAGCACTCACAGTAAAGGTCTGTAATCACAGTTTTGATCAATGAAGCAGGGGTCACACACAAGTAAACAGCAACAACAAAACAACAAAAGGAGCACGCAAAAGGCAGGGTCAAAGTCCCAGATCCAAAAATCAAACACAGACGCTTAGAGGGTACAGGCTGAAAACAGGATGCAGAAACAAAAGGGCAGAAGTAGAACCAAAATCAATTCAACAGATGAGTAATTTCAAAATAAAAGAGGAAGTGATTATTTACAATCAGTTTATTTACGATCCACGGGAGTCATGTGATGCTGTGATAAAGCAGCCCTACTTTAAGAGAGCCTGTGCCACACTGTTTATTCAATATGGGCAAAACGTTACCTGATGCTATAAAGTGTCTTCTCGAGGCAGTTAACAGAGCTCAAATGTGAAAACTAGAATTATGAACAGCACCTTTAACCTCAACCTACGCAATAATAAAGGTGCTACCATTTATTTCAAAGCACGCTGCTTTGCTTCAGATAAATTAAAGTACGTGTTTGGGTTCAGACGTAAAACCCATTTGTTTTTTTGAGGAAGGACACAGCTGCACTTGGAGCTGACAGAGGCCATTTCGTCTCCTTGCAGAAGCTCCTCACGGCCGCAGAGTGCCAGCACCACCAAGTGGCTCCTCGGAGCATTTCATCCTGGAAAATATAGACACAGCGGCACCCTGATCAACAGTGACAGGAACACTTAGTCCTTGCTTTTTTTTTTGTCTTTTCTTTTTTTTCATTTAATCACTTACACAAATACACACAGGCACTCGTGTCCACTCGTTTCATGTCCAACATTTCTAACCAGCCACTCTCAGATGATTTAAGACTGGGTCCATTCTAGTGGCAGAGCAGATAAAATGCAATTTCTCATTTACAGAACTGCAGTCTGCAGTGTGTTTGCACTTGATCCAGCTGTCAAGATGTGATTAAAGCGTTGAGTGTACTGCGCAGTTTTATCTGTAACATGCTAAGAATACCCAACAAGAGCGCGAATGTGGCAAATGATTATTAGTTTGCAGCTCAACACAGTTCAGTTTTATTTAGAAAAGCACCAAATCACAACAACAATCACCTAAAGGAGATTTATATCGTAAGATAAAGACGCTATAGAGAAAACCCTGACAATAAAACAACCCACTTTGAGTAAGCACTGGGCAACAGTGGGAAGGAAAAACTCCCTTGTAACAGGAAGAAACCTCCAACCCAACAGGACTCAGGGAAAGGCAGCCAACTGGTGTGACTGCATGAAAAAATAAAAGTTTTAATTACTTAGGATGTATTTGTTTAATAATTTTAGTATTCTACACGTTTTTGCAATGTACATTTTATTAAAAGAAATGGAATAATAAAAAGAACTGAAGATCCTTCAGATGAAAAGATGTTTTTATGGGGGTTTTTAATAGGTGTGATTTACTTTTGAGTTGCTCAATTTGCAGTGGATTTGCTGTTGCTTGGGTCTCAGTGTGTTGATAAGGGTTGCTTGCTGTTTTTTTCCTGGCAAGTCTTCCTGTGGGTGTGTGAGTGTTGTCAAGGCAGACAACATCGGTAATCTATTTGCGAACGCGTCTCTGAAAACAGCTAACAGAGCGGCACAGACCATCAGTCCTGTTGCTTCTTTAACATTTTTTTTTCATTATTCTTAAAAAAGCAAAAAATAAATCACTGTGCAATTTCAGAAGATCCAGATTAGACAGGGCGACAGCAAAATTTCCACTTTAAGTGGGGGTTATGATGACAGATTGTCAACTGAAACTGTGTTTGCGGGTCTTTTTTTTTTCGTCTCCTGTGGAGCTGAAGAAAATGGCCAAAGGCTTAGCGGTGATGTCATGCAGTTTTCAAAAGTCCTTTCGCTGCATTTGTCAAACTTAGAGGTGATGTCATTCAGTTTGGAAGAGTCCTTTCACTGCATCTGTGAAACTCAGGAAGCACTACGGTGCCAGGCCCACACACACAAACATGCACAGTACACACATGCCAGCAACATCATCCTCTCAGCCTATATTTTTCAAGGCTACTGCTACTGCTTTTATGTCCTCATTCATTCTTTCCCAACATATAATTATCAATTTATGCCGCTTCTTCAGTTTCTCCCTGAAGTGTTTGTGTCAATAATATCGAAACAGCTGCTCTTTGGAGAATGAGCCTTGAATAAAACAAACAATTTTGGGTGGAAAAAGTCACGATGAAAGCTACATTTACAAGTAAATCTTTTGTTTTTTTACATTTTTAACATTAGTTACCTGATCAGTGTTTTATTACCAAATTCAGGCTGCTAATCAGTGTTTGTTATTCACATAAATAGAGTTATTCTTTAATACGATCTCCTCCTTGTATACTGTTCTGTGGGATTTTGATCTGCTGTGATTTCTTCTCCATTCAGCCAAACAAACAGCTGCCTGTCTTTGTACTGAATCACTGGTCTGTTATTAAAGGTATATTTATCCATCACTCTGCGTGGCTGCACAGATAGAAACTCATTGTTCCCATCACTCACACACACACAGAGTGATGGATCTCTGGCTTCATTATCACTGGACCTCTCTTTACAGTGGGGAGAGAGAGTGCAGGGTGCCGTCAGCCCGGGTCAAGGGGCTGGAAAAGATTCTCACTATAAAGGGAGAGAGAGAGTGTGTGTGTGTGTGTGTGTGTGTGTGTGTGTGTGTGTGTGTGTGTGTGTGTGTGTGTGTGTGTGTGTGTGTGTGTGTTGACCGAGCAGGGGTTGGTCAGGGGAGTATGCGTTTAAATTCATGGGTCAGATTTTTTCCTGGCTACGCATGTACAAGAAAGCATACATTCAGATGTGTGTTTGTTTGAGTTGCACCTACCTGTGTATACTTTTGAGTCCCTGTTCAGCGGAGCGCACCTCAACCCTCTGCGGCTGAACAAAGCCAGTGTCTGTGAACAAATCGCAGAGTAATAAGCAAAGTAAACCTTCCAAGGCCTGCTCACTTTCCTAAAAAGGCCCTGAGCTCATTGTACTACATGCGCATCGCTCTGCATGTATGTGTGCTGTCTTCACTGAAATACTGAATTGTTATCAAGATTGCTGCTACCCAGTTGAGCTTCTCTATTAAACTGACCAATTGTAAGCTAGAAAACTCTTTTTTTCCCGTTATCATTTTTAAATTTCTTCATATCTGTGCTGCTCTGCACTCACGTCTTTTCTCATTTTTCAAACTAATGCTGTATATTTTCTGGCCTTATCTGATGTAAACTGATGTAAACAGCCCCCTATTTATCCTCCCATCCCTCACTTCTCCAGCCCTCCTTGTCCTGGCAGCCTGTCATTAGATCTGAGCTCACAGACTCATGGCTTTAATTGTGGCCTGCCTCTCTGCGTCTCTGGCAATTTTCTAGCTGGGTTCTACACAAGGGTGTAGTGTGTGTGCGTGTTTAGTGTTCATATGACACATCCACTGTAGGTTCGGTCTGTATGGCAGGCATAGGGGCTTTCATCTGCCTAATCCACACGTATGCATTTGTTTCCATCTGTCAGCGACTCCCTACAACCTCAGTGAAGGCTGGACATTTATCCAGGGTTGGGCTGGCAGACATAATTGACCAGGGAAACAGGATCAGCTCTGTTACTGGTCATTTTTTATATATATGAGGCACAGAGGGATGCTTTCATTTGTTAATGGCTCGGGTTTAATATTACCTAGACACACCAGGGTCTGAAATTGTAAATGCATTAAGAATTTGAAGTTTTTTGAGTGGCACATTTCTATTCTGAGCAAGCCCCGAGTGGAAGTTAAGCAATTATCTGATGGTTAATACTGCAGCTCTTACATGTGTAAAATTTAGTGCATGTTGTAGCAGAAACTAGAAATAGCCCAGTAGTTATATTAAAATGCTGGCAGGCTAACCTGTGATGTCTACTGTTAGATTCTAGCACATAGGTAGGTGCTTGGGGGATTCTGGCCATGCCAAAAGTTCTAAGTAAGTTGCAGTTTCACATAAAGGGTAAAGTCAAGGGCAAGGAGAGTATTTACAAGCCTGATTGATTTGAGAACAAAAGTATTCAGCACACAACCAGCTGTGGTGCCCCTGAAGGGTAGCAGTATGAGTCATTTGTCCCCTGTATTGCCCAAAGTAAGTACAAGTTTGTATAACTGAAGAGCGTGAGCACATGGTTATTTCCTGGAAGAGGCGGTATTTACCAATGCAGACATGACAAATTCACAAAACTATCTGCATAAAAGCTTAATTCATTCATTTCTGGTCTGCACTAATTACATCTCTCCGTGACTTCATAGGCTCATGTTCGGATAGAAATGTGACAAATACCCAGGTTAGCACACGTGCAAACGATTCAGTTAATCAAGTTGAAGTAATTAATTTTATACAAAGAGGTCTTTTTCCCAAACTGAAGGAGGCAGTGACTGAAGGAGAAACTAACCTATTCAAACAAATGAATTCTAATGACGCTTCAGAGACAAGATGTTTGGAGTTGTTCATTCGGGTGAGAGACGAAGAGAAAGCCCAGACTTCCCCACTGGAAAGGACTGAAAGGGAGGAAAATAAAAACAAGAGAAGGGATCCTGAAGAAAGTAAGCTGGGAGGATGAATAATCCTGTAATGAGAGGAGTCTGAGTTCAAGGTTGTATTCAGATTTAAGGATTGTCGCCCTCAAAGACCAAACACAGGCTTCCTTTGCCTCATATCAGACAAAGCTTATTGTGACTGTGCACATACAGTCCATTGTTCAGTGGTGAAAGGTGTATGGGGCACATTCGACAGTATGTAGAATTTAAATGAAGTCAGGCTTATTCCAAATTTGAACTATTGTTCTTTACTGTGGACTTCATTAAGGTCTAAGTAAGTTTCAAATCTAAGAGAAAAAAATAAGTGTTTAACAATATACAAATACTAAACATTCTGCAGCTAATATGCCTTACATAAAGTGACGTTATTGTTAGAAATCTTTTTCACTTTTAAATCGTATATAATCTTCTTAATCTCACTATCGCTACAACATCAGTACACCTTCACCCATGTAAATTTTGTCACTTTTTTACTCTCTTATATTACACTACACAAGTTTTTAGTATGAGCAGATCACTTGGACTTTGTTCCTAAAAACAGAAATATTCTGTTAATCCGTGGAAAAGGTTTGTTTATTCATTTACTGGCTCATTCATTCATACTGGTTCATACTGGTTTGTCAATAAATTATGCATTCCAGAAATTTAACAGAATACCTAAGGCGAAACAATAAATAAATAAAATCTCATCTTCGGTCATTGAGTAGTTTATCTTTTACTTACTTCATTTATTCTTAAGGAGAAAATACAGTCAAAGTCCAGTATGTACATCTTCCTTCTCTGAACTTTTATTTTACAAAATCATGTTGTTGGTCGGATTTGACGCCATATTTTCCACCAATGAGGTAGAAAAACACATATTAGTAATTAAACGATTCAAGGTTTTATTTCATTTAGGCACAGAATTAATATGATTACCAACACCTGTGTGCACGTTTACTATATATAAACAATAAAGCTCTTGAATCTTGAATATATGAAAGCGCCCATGTGCACTGGCAATACGCTTCTGATCATACAGGATGTAGAAAAAATTACAAATTTTACAATTACAAAATAAATCTTCCAACAACCCCAGAAAAACGCATTTGTAGTTGTATATACTGTGGAAGGAAAAAACAAAAACAGTATTGCCAACAATATCGCTCACGTGTCTGCCGCGCGCAGCCCCAGTACACGTGGGTTCCCCTGGCAACCAAAGGTTTCCAAGGTGACGAGCACACACATGGTTCACTGTAAAGGGACAAGAAGGACCAGATAGACGAACATTTGTGTAATTACCGATTTAAGTTCGGTCACAATGACCTCACGGAAATGTTTTGGTGTGTTTTTTTTACCGGGTTACAGCTGTCATGTCGGAGGGTTTAAATAGAAAGGTGAAGTAAATATTTTTGCTGCCGAAGACTTCTCTCCAAAGGTAACGACGTCGCTAAAACTTTACCAACTGCCTAAACTAGTATGTGGTAAGCTAGTCTGTAACACTCATGCTACAGTAACTTAATCATAATGGTTTACTAAACTATATACATGTGTGTGTGCGTGTGTGTGTGTGTTTTAAACTTGATGCTTCAATTCACTGCTGCACTGTAGCCTGTGTCGTATATTCGTGTCCTTAATCTTTCACAGCCATAGAGAAAGAACAGAAAGCTTGACGGAAAAAAGAAGAAATGGAAGAGGAATACTCTAAGGCTATTCGTCAGGTGACTGTGATTTAGAAATTCAACTTTTTCTTCCACCTTAACGAGTTGTGGCAATTATTAATCAACTTTTCCTCCCCACTCCTCTACACATACTCATCCTTTCATCTCACTATCATCTAAGTTGTTCATCGACTGTGTGGCTATTTCTGGTGTAACCGAAGAATCATGGACAGAGGAGAATGAGAAAGCTGTGGATCAGTTCATTGAAGACGCCTCTATCACAACCATGGTAGTCTACCTGGACACCAAGGTTGGACTTCGGGTGGAGTACTCGATGCCCTTACTGGTACAACACTCTTTCCTCTCAGCATTGTGTATGGTGATTTATTTCAGTTGATTTTACTGGTCTTGTAATGTTTGAGGGGAAAATATAAAAGTGCCTAATGTTTTGTTTGTTAATTCTGTCGCCCCCTTTGCCTTCTTTTTCTGTCTCTTTCACCACTGCATCTGAATATTTATCTTCATAGGGAGAGGTGGTAGGGCAGTTGTCCTATTTTGTCCGTGTGCCAGAAGCCATAATCACACTAGAAACGTTTGATACAGCCATACAGTTTGGCACGGTGCGAGGCAACCCCATCCAGAGGCTGCTTCAAGACATGACCTGTTTGCACGCCCCCCCAGTTGCCATTAGTGCCTACAGGGAGCAGAGCATCAAGGACAGCTATACCAAACACATGCACTTATATCTCGCCAGCCTTACAGGTGGGTAAATTTTTTTTTTTTAAAAAGAAACAGGCATTTCACTCTTTCAACACTTAGTCTCACATTATACGGTTTATTTGACTTCTTTCAAGTTATTTAGCTTTGCTTTTCGCACTATGATTTGTCATTGAGACTCTTTAGGGCTCATTAAAGAAGAGTCTACACAGGCAGTTTTGTCAACTTCCTTTGAAGTATTTTTCCTCATCTTACTTAACAGAAGTAGTTCTGCTTCTACAAATATGTCCCCCCCACCCCCACTTGTTTATGCTTCCAATCTGCAAATCCTTAATATAGGCAGTGAAAATCACACGTATCTTTTACTTCCGACTTTTTGCTGCTTTCCAGTTTGACTTTAGGCTTACATAGTATAATGTACGTTTGTACCAGTGCCTTGTACTCTTGATGATAAATACGGAAGGCAAGCTTAGCTTTTCTTGGATATGTCTCCCAATATTCCTGCAAAATCATTCAAGCTCAACCCCACTGGCTGGTGAGCATTGTTAAACAGAAGTGATTCAATCAAGCTCCCCTGTGACTGTGAATTGTCTATTTATAGTATGCATACAGTATTTCTTTAAATGGAGGGAAAGGTATTTTATGGGCCTCTGCGTGCAGATTGTGCTGTGTAACAGGACTATAGGTAGGAAGGATGAAAAGAATGGAACTTGTCAGATGACTTCAGTTGATGCCGTGAGTAGTTGATGGTCACATATGAGCATTACACATGTGGTGTAATTTTATTTTCTTTTTGAACAGATGATGTACATAGGAAGTTTGGGAACACTGTTCTCTACATCCCAATGGAAGGCCTGCAGTGCAGTGCTGAGGAGGCCAGCAAGGACAGGAAGCTGATACAGAGAATGGAAAGTAAGCTAGCGGCGCTATTTGTATGCATCTGCATGCAGCTGACAAGGGTTGCTTTTGGTTTCCATGTGTCTCTGAAGGGTATGGGTTAAAAGGCTCACACTTACAAATGTCTGTTCTCTGACTTTATACTGAAGACAACATTGAAACTGCACCATGAGCTTTCTGTCTCAGGCTCTCCAGTGATTTTATTTCATTCAAGGTCCATCTTACAAAATTTGCACCTGTTCATGTTTTTGGCTGCTTCTTTCTATTTCCATCATCTATGTTCAGAACTCTGTTGCATTCTCATATCCATGACATTTCTGTAGTCATGCTTAGTAGTTATAGCATAACTCCACTAGTTTATGTCTACTTATTATGTGTCTTTTCTATATTGTTTGTTCCTACCTTAATTTCCTGTGTCCTCCATTCACATGTTCTACATGTTTTAGTTGTAATGATCCACTGGACTGATCAAATCAAGGAGCTACTAAATGCGCAAGACATTGTGAACATGAGAGACAGCTGTGGTCCACTGCGGGAGATATCCTTCTGGAAGACTCGCTCTACCCAGCTGTTGAACATCAGCCGGCAGCTACAGAAGCCAGGGGTCAAGCACATCCAGAACATCCTCCAGGTTGCAAAGTCTCTGTATGTACAGCGCTTCTGTCAGCTGGCCCATGAAATACAGGTAAATCTGCGCAAAGTCAGCTTATAATAAAGATTTAATCCAAATAATGTCAACATTTTATTTACAAAACAAATAGCATCATAAGCACAAAGTGTTGTGCTTCGTATGTTGCAGTCTAGCTGGAAGGCCTCAATATGTGAACGTGAAAGCTTTGGTGAATGTGACTGAAATAATAGTAGTAATCATTCATTTCACCTTGACTTTGTGTGTGTGTTCTGCCCAGGATTGTTCTCTTCAGGCCCAGTCAAATCTGACCTTCTTGTCCATATTGAAGGAGCCTTGCGAAGAGCTTGAGCAGCTTAAACCAAGTCAAATTGCTTCCAAGTTTAAACACATTGTCAGTCTCATTCGAATCATCTGGATCAACTCCCCCCACTACAATACCAGTGAGAGGATCGTCAACTTCTTCCGCCAGGTACCTGAAATGTTAAACTCTCGCTAGATTTCAACATTAGACTTAAACCAGTGTCCTTTTCATGATACAGTTCATTTTATGGATTTTATTTTGACAGGTCAGTGCTCATTAACATAACACTTTCGGCTAATTTTTATCTATTATCTCTGGCTTGTACTGTGTAATATCCTAAATATCAAAATGAAAAACAGTGTTTATATAAAAGCTCTGGTACTTTCATTGTAGATTTGGTGGATTGTATCTAACTTGTCATACACTATATATCAAATGTGGAGTGCTCATACTGGTTGTTTTTCATCATAGCTACAATAGAAGCTATATAAACTATATCAGCTTTATTTAAATAAACCTAAAACTGAAGTCCATCTGTGGGCCAAGAGAATCACTTGAAAGGCAGCTGACTGTGTTATACATTGTTCTGTTATTTACTTATCACATATTTTCATTTTGTGATAAAATGTTTTTCTAGGAGCACCTTTTTAAGCTGTATTATTTTCTGTTGTTGTGCCTTCTTTTTCTCACATGCTGGTGCTCATCATCATCACCATCATCATCATCAGAGAGACCATGAGCACCCGTTTTGAATATGTAGACATCAGAGTTCTGATATCTAGCAAGTCAATGGACCAAATAAAATATCTGATCATTTTCATTGCACGACTTATTTTTACATTTAAAATGACAGCTCCACAAGCAGAGGGATAAATTATAATAATTATAAAATTATTATGTTTTGAGTTAGCATGCTTGCATTACTTTTTTTTTTTTTTTTTGCTCAGATTCACTTTGTCTGGTTAATATAATTCATATAATTTGTAAATCTTGAAGGCTGCAGGGTAATGACCTGTGACTGGGGTAATTTAACAAGTAGCAGACGGGCGATGCTTTCTTTGTTCTCCTTATAATAAGTTAATGAGAGCAAGAAAAAGCTCAGCTGCCAAATACTTAAAATATATGTCCCTGTGTTGCAGATGACTAATGAGATCATCCGTCTGTGCTCTCAAAGGATCTGTCTGGACAGGATTTTTGAAGGCTACGTGTTATCTAGCAAACAAATCCTCAGCGACTGCATGCAGTGTTGCCTGATCTGGAAGGAAGTTTACCTCCGTGCCTCAAAAATTCATCACAAGTAGGAGAAATTTTACATGCATAGAAATACAAAACAGAGTTTTCTTGATTGTTTTAAATTCCTAAATATGTTGTATATAGTTAGTCTGAACTTGAACCTAAATTCATATTTACTTAAATAAGTTCAGCCATGTTGGTTACAGTGATCATCACCTCAGATCTTCTTGTATTTTGTTCTCAACCTTGAAATAAAAGCTGAATTCCAAAAAGCTGGAGGAACATTTTGTAGTTAATTAGGTTAACGGATAACAGTCAGTCAGTAAAGTGATTGAGTATCTTAGAGAGGCAGTTTGGTGGTCAGAGGTTCATTCATTCATTCATTCATTCATTTATTTGTTCATTTTCAGGCACAACAAATACCTATATTGAACATAAAATACACAAAGAACAAAAAAACTATCAAATGTGAAACAGTTTCAGAATAATGTTTCTCCAGGTCAAACTGCAAAGACTTGGAATATCTTGCCAACTACATAATATAATCAAAAGATTCAGAGGATGTGGAAAAAAACTCTGTGCACAAAGGACAAGGCTAAAAATCAATATTAAGCCTGTGTCTTTGGGCACTTGGGGATCTGCATTAAAGAAAACAAACAAACAAAAAAACAGCAACATGCATGTTTCTGTCATGAAAATCACTACATAGAATCAGGAATGCTTCCAGAAATGACTGTATGTAAACACAGTTAACCATGCCATCCACAAGTGCAGATTAAAGCTCTACCGTGCAAAGAAGAAGCCACATGTGAACATGATGCAGAAATGCCATCTTCTCTGGGCCAAAGCTCATTTAAGATGGACTGAGGCAAAGTGGAAAACTGTTCTGTGGTCAGACGAATCCAAATTTAAAATTCTTTTTGGAAAGACACCACATCCCCTGCACTAAAGAGGAGAGAGGTATCATCTGGTTATCAGTGCTCAGTTCAAAAGCCTGATGGTGCGTGGTGCCTATGGAATTGGTAGCTTGCACATCTGGAAAGGCACCATCAGTGCTGAAAGGAATACACAAGTTTTAGAGCAGCATACATGCTCCCATCCAGATGGTGTCTTTGTCAGGGAAGGCCTCGCATATTTCAGTAAGACAAACCACATCCTGCATCTATTACAACATCGTGGCTTCGCAGTAGAAGTTCAGACCTTTCACCAACCAAAACGTTTGGCGCATCTTGAAAGAAAAATATGACAAAGAAGAACAAAGAAGATGTAGAGCAGCTAGAATCCTCTATCGGACATGAATGTCCAGCAGCTGTTCTCCTCAGTTCACAGATGCTTACAGACTGTTGTTAAAAGAAGAGGGGAGCTACACAGTGGCAAACATGACCCCATCCGAACTTTTTAGACACGTGTTGCTATCAAATTCAAAATGAATGTTGTTCTTTAAATGAAACACATTCTCAGTTTAAACATCTGTTATTCTGTTCTATTGTGATTAAAATGTAGATTTTTGAGATGTACAAGACCTTGAATACTGTTTTATTTACATTTTACACAGTTTCCAGACTTTTTCCATGAGTCCGTGAGTCGTTTGGTACCGAGCCGCAAGAGTTGAGGCTCAGGTGTGAAGTTTATGGTTTTCAGGGTTGTTATCGTTTTTTAGCACTATTTTTTTAATGTTTTTATCATTTACTCAGATTCCCTGGTTATTTTCCTGTGTGTTATGAATAAATCTTCTTTTTTTTGGTACCAGTACTGGTTTTATGTTGTTGTATTCATCTACGACACCTTAAAGGCCGGACCGTGGTGCAAAAAATGTTGGGGACCACTGATATATACAGTGTACTTTTTCTTTTTAAAGATTTCACAATTGATAAACTTCACTCGTCCTATTTATAACCTCTAAAGATATATTATAAAATGAAGAACCATTTCATTTAGTGTTGCCCACCAACCTCCAGTCATCCAAGCCCATTTTCTGCCTTTTTTTCTGTTTCTCTTTGCTCTCTTTGCTCCGTTGTTCTAGCCTTTTCCTTTATCTTTATCCTTTTTCATTCACATCAGGTATTCCCGAAAAGGCTGGGTCCTGGACAAAACAACGTTTATCGTGGTGATTGAGTCGTATGTTCAGAGGCTCAGAGACCTAATTGAGGTAAATATTTTCTCTCGGTAGCACAGAACAAGTAACACTGCATACTGAATCACAATTATCAGGTTAACCATCATGAGCAAAGGAACAATACTAAAAAGACATGTTTCAAAAAAAGAAAGGAAAAAATGGCACCCACCTTGTGCTATCCTACTCTTTCAGTAGCTCTTCTGTAGACAGAACTCTTCTATAAAAGCAGCTTGGGCTCCTGTAAAATGGAGACTAATGACAAAACACCCAGAACAAAAACTGAAAAGAAATTTTGTTTCTATTTAAATACAATTTCTTAAACAGTATTATAGTGACAGTTTGTTCATTTGTGTGAGTAGGGTGGCCTTTATTGTTGACAACTTTATAGGTAGTCTTATGAGTCAGCAGGTGATCACCTCCAATATAATTTCAGAAAATCCCTTGTGTGGGATAGATATATATGTTGTTTGATATGAGATTATTAGCTTCTCTTGTCTGCTCACAGATATGTGACTGCCAGCATCAGTTTGCCCGCTGGGAGGATGGTCAGCAGAGGGCTCTGCCATGCTTAGGTGGTTGCAAGGGACCAGGGTTTACTGGCACCCTCCTGAAGAATGAAAGCGACTTCCATCGCAGCCTGGAAAAACTACGCTCTGTTGACAAGGGCATACTTGATGTCAAGGATACCACATGGTGCAATGAATTCAACAGGTTAAGCTTTGTTTGTTTTAAAATAATCAAATGAATGTGGAATATAATAGTTTGAAAGGGTTTTTTCATGTTTATAAAATATAATTGTTGTTTGTGGGGAGCCACGGGCAGTTAAATAAAGGGAGCACCAGAACCTATGCAACCCAAATGAGTGGTTTGGCAGAAGGTGAACAAATATAAAAGCTGTTTTTCTGATCTTACCTCTGGATGCTCATTATGTTAATACATCCCTACACGATTTTAACTTCTCCTCTACATTAATGCGTCTCTGCGGATATCAGTGTTAGTATGCGTGTCTACACTTCTGTTAGCATGCTTTTGCTAAATTCATTAAGTATTTTGGCTTGTAGACATGTTTTGGTGTGTGTATGCATGTGTACAGGTTTTGTGCGTTTGTAAAAGATCTGGAGATGAAGATTCAGGGCCTGATTGGTTCAGTGTTTACGACAGGGAACACAGTTGAGGAAGGAATTCGGCTCCTTGACGTCTTTACGCCTTTGTTCGCTCGCAAGGTACGCTTTCACAAAGACATTCACAGAAACAGTTACACAAGTTTTATCATTGGCTAAATTTGTATTAAACAATGTAACACATTTTCATTTGTTTTTAATTAAATGTTACAGGTTAATATCTGGTCCTGCGTTGCTAATTCTAATAAATCAACCCAGTATCATGGCAAAACCCTGCTGTGACTGCAACTTCTGCACATGTGTCCAAAGACACGATGGAGCAGCGTATTACACACTTTGCCATGATAACGGGGTGAATAAATTGCTGTGCTCAAGTTTGTGTGTTTGTTAGAGTAAAAGCAGTTGCACACATGGGTGAATAGTTTGCTTTTGTTGTACTAGAGACCTTCAGATTTGTTCCAATTACAGATTTCATTCAGTGCAATGATCAATCAAATGCTATTTTTCTGTTTTCATTACAGCTAAACTTTTCTCTTTGCCCTATTTTTTTCTGTTACCATCATAACATGTATCTTTGAATTCTTCCATCACAGTCCATTAAGCGCACTGTAGAAGAGAAGCTGGAGGAAACCTTCAATATCTTTTACAAAGAGCTTAAAATCGGAAACAAAGAGCTGAACCAGACCTCAATGTTTTACCCTGATCATATGCCCCGGAAAGCAGGCCAGGTCTACTGGGTGATGGCCCAAAGACATCAGTTAGAGAGATTCATGGAGGTGAGGCGTTTAGACAACAAGAAAGACCTTTGATTTTTAGTACACAATTATTGCTTTCTGCAATCACTAACCAACCTTACTTCCATCTCCTCTACTCTGTTTGCTTTCCTTTGCCTCCAGGTGCTTCAGAAGGCCCACTTAATACTGGATTCTCAGACCTGCAAGGAGTTACTTACCACCTGTGGTCAAACTATGCAAATTCTGGATGAGATTGTGAGGAAGAACTTCAGTGAATGGACTCAGAAGTTGGATGTGCAGTATCTCAAACGCCTGGAGCAGCCACTCATGGTGCGCTGCAAGGACAAGAAGCTGGACATCAACTTTGACAAGTGGGTCAAACAACACGAGCACACATGACTTAAACACAAGAGGTACAAAGCTTACATGCTAAACTCTGTGTAATAAACCTAGATGCACTATAACTGATGGTAAATACAGGGAGTGCAGAATTATTAGGCAAGTTGTATTTTTGAGGAATAATTTTATTACTGAACAACAACCATGTTCTCAATGAACCCAAAAAACTCATTAATATCAAAGCTGAATGTTTTTGGAAGTAGTTTTTAAGTTTGTTTTTAGTTTTAGCTATTTTAGGGGGATATCTGTGTGTGCAGGTGACTATTACTGTGCATAGTTATTAGGCAACTTAACAAAAAACAAACATATACCCATTTCAATTATTGATTTTTACCAGTGAAACCAATATAACATCTCCACATTCACAAATATACATTTCTGACATTCAAAAACAAAACAAAAACAAATCAGCGGCCAATATAGCCACCTTTCTTTGCAAGGACACTCAAAAGCCTGCCATCCATGGATTCTGTCAGTGTTTGGATCTGTTCACCATCAACATTGCGTGCAGCAGCAACCACAGCCTCCCAGACACTGTTCAGAGAGGTGTACTGTTTTCCCTCCTTGTAAATCTCACATTTGATGATGGACCACAGGTTCTCAATGGGGTTCAGATCAGGTGAACAAGGAGGCCATGTCATTAGTTTTTCTTCTTTTATACCCTTTCTTGCCAGCCACGCTGTGGAGTACTTGGACGCGTGTGATGGAGCATCGTCCTGCATGAAAATCATATTTTTCTTGAAGGATGCAGACTTCTTCCTGTACCACTGCTTGAAGAAGGTGTCTTCCAGAAACTGGCAGTAGGACTGGGAGTTGAGCTTGACTCCATCCTCAACCCGAAAAGGCCCCACAAGCTCATCTTTGATGATACCAGCCCAAACCAGTACTCCACCTCCACCTTGCTGGCGTCTGAGTGGGACTGGAGCTCTCTGCCCTTTACCAATCCAGCCACGGGCCCATCCATCTGGCCCATCAAGACTCACTCTCATTTCATCAGTCCATAAAACCTTAGAAAAACCAGTCTTGAGATATTTCTTGGCCCAGTCTTGACGTTTCAGCTTGTGTGTCTTGTTCAGTGGTGGTCGTCTTTCAGCCTTTCTTACCTTGGCCATGTCTCTGAGTATTGCACACCTTGTGCTTTTGGGCACTCCAGTGATGTTGCAGCTCTGAAATATGGCCAAACTGGTGGCAAGTGGCATCTTGGCAGCTGCACGCTTGACTTTTCTCAGTTCATGGGCAGTTATTTTGCGCCTTGGTTTTTCCACACGCTTCTTGCGACCCTGTTGACTGTTTTGAATGAAACGCTTGATTGTTCGATGATCACGCTTCAGAAGCTTTGCAATTTTGAGACTGCTGCATCCCTCTGCAAGATATCTCACTATTTTTGACTTTTCTGAGCCTGTCAAGTCCTTCTTTTGACCCATTTTGCCAAAGGAAAGGACGTTGCCTAATAATTATGCACACCTGATATAGGGTGTTGATGTCATTAGACCACACCCCTTCTCATTACAGAGATGCACATCACCTAATATGCTTAATTGGTAGAAGGCTTTCGAGCCTATACAGCTTGGAGTAAGACAACATGCATGAAGAGGATGATGTGGACAAAATACTCATTTGCCTAATAATTCTGCACTCCCTGTACACTTTACTGTTAGGTGAATACACAAATGTGCTCTTACACAATAGATTCATGCAAAGACCAAACATTTGGGCATGAATACAAACACACAAATGTGTACATGTGCCGTTTTTATATAAATGTAGGGGAGACCGGGGATAGTTGTAACATTTTTGACATTTCTGTCTGTAACTCGGAGCTCTTTTAAGGTAGTGGATTCAAAATGTAATGCAAAGTATTTACATGTCTCGGCTATTAAATAGTGCAGCTATTTTCTCTGCAGCACAATTACGCATTTCTATGGTATGGTCTCAAACACAAAGAGTGAAATGTTAAAATTAACCCCATAGTCTGGGTTAGTTGTAACATATCCTGGGGTAAAATGTAACACAATGAAATAAGGATACTAACAAAACATTAACATGTAATCTTTGTTTATTCAACACATGAATGCACTTACATCCATTTATGTAGCTGTGTGTGTGTGTGACAGAATGCAGAAATCTAGCTTTTGAACATATTCCAACCCCCCAAAAAAGACAAATTATGGAATTTTCTGCAACTGAATATTTCATTAATTTTGGTTGGTCTTCCTTGAGTTTGGCCTCATTGGCTCAGTGGGCATTATAACCTACAACTCTTGCACCAATTTTGAACATAACAATGAAGCTGAAAAAATGTAGTTGTTCACCAGCATCGCAATTCCATTACTTTTTATCCTGGCTTACCTTGGTGTGGTTTGCAAAGTGCTTCAGAAAGATGAGGAAATCTGTTTCTTGCATCCATCCTGACTTATTTCCACTACCAGTACTTCCTACTGGTCCATCTCTGACACAGAGGTCTGCATAATGTATGTGTGGGAACACAAACAGTGGAGGAATTGTGTTGCCAATGGCATTAACCACATATACAAATGCGACCAGTGAACCTCTCTCTGCTGATGTCGTTGCCCCAACTTGTTTAATATAAGTTAAAGTAATAGTGTGGTAAGTTGTAACATCTGCATTATTGTTACAACTGACCCAGACTCCTATAGCCATGAACTAGCTAACATTACAGCCAACGGCTAAAACATTAGCACTAAAGACCTACACAGAATATATCCCCATAGACATACAAATAACATAATTTAAGTTTGATGAGTTTAACTGCAAAGCAGATAATGCTATTAGAAATTGAAATAAAGTAGAAAAACTTACTTTTTGGCGTACAAATTACTTTTTTTCGTGTTAAATTGTCTGTGTTTGACAAAATGTGCTGATTTTTCACATGTGATAGCAGAACTGAGTTGGGCATGTACAGGATGAGTCACATCATTTGAAACTTAGCCCTGATTGGAGAAATTGGAAGTGTTACAACTGACCCACGTTACAACTATCCCCGGTCTCCCCTACTGCAGAAGTTATACTTGAAATGTTTCCAACAAGATAGCTGTTTACTGGAGGCAGTGTACTTAATGTTTTAGCTTAAAACAGTCATTAAAGTGTATAATTTCCCAGGGGTCTCCAGAGATTTACGCACAACTTTACATTTTAATGTACTTACTCTGTATTGTTATTTTGTATCTTTTTTGTCTAGCGACCTGTTGAATCTGTTCTCTGAGATCCAGTGCTGGGATCGACTAAAGTTTGAGATCCCCCAGAGTGTATCTGACATTTACCAGGACAGAGATGACCTCAGAGGCCTGAGGCAGCAAGTACTGCTGCTGGTCCGCGAGTATAACAGGTCTGACTTGGAACACTCGCTTGCAGCATTACACAGCATCACCATTCATCTGGAGAGCTTGACCAGTTTTTGTGTTGTGAACACGTCTTGTGAATTAACATCCTTGTAATTGTGAGCACTATAAGAAGATTATTAATCAGTGAGCTAAAGAAAATCACTTAAATTAAAGGTCCTGTGTGCTTACACTTTTATACAAAATGAAACGCGTGACACCAATACTGATCAACACTTGTAAGACTTTAAAATGGATTCATAATTTCGCACATTTACACACCTACAAGCACAGAGAAAGATGTACATGCTGTATTTGATAATCCTGCCTGTTCAGATATTATTCAGTCAGTAGAAAAACATATTTATCTGTGGGTCCCAGGATCACAGAAATGCTCTCTCCTGAGGAGTTGGGTCTTTTTCGGGAGAGAATACGTTTCATTGATAAGAAGATCCAGCCGGGTCTGACCAAACTCCTGTGGTTGTCTAAAGGAGCTTCTAACATCTTCATCCGTGACTGTCTCCTGCATGTTGACAAGGTTGTAAGATTGCAGTTCACCACTTACAGATATTTTTCTTTTGAGCCTCAGACTGGTGACAACAGTAACTAAACTAGCAACAATCACATTTTCCTTATCTGTAGCGTATTTTTTTGAACCTGTAATAAACCTCTGTGGATGAGTCTTACTTAGCAGCTTCACTTGTCTTCTTCCCTCTACTGTCCTCTTACTTTCAGCTCCATGTGATAATTGATAATTACAAAGTGTCCAGTCAGTCCATCTTCAAACACTGTCATCAGATTAGTGAAGCACTTCTGGTTAAACTGGATGGAAAAACTGTGTACAGGTAAGAACTGATTTAACAACTCATTTTCATTACATTACAAGTCTGTCTAATAAATACATAAAATAAATTCAATGTAAAGTATTATTTATTTAATTCAATTATTTTCATTTAGGAATCTGGAGTTTGAGGATGACCAGAAGGCTCACCTGCAGAACATTCTCCAAATACTTCGCTCAGCACACCAGGATATTGTCAATATCATGACCCGGATCTATGACATCTTGGCAGATGATGGACCTGAGGTATGTCCTCTGTTCATCTGCCATAATAATAATAATAATATTAGTTTCTATTGCAGTATTTTGTATGTTAAAATTGTGAAATGGTTTTTAAGGTCCAGGAGCACTGGGTGAACTACATAGAGAGGGTGGATCATATGATAGAAGAAGCTTTCAACAGTAACATCAAAAACTCCTTGAAGAAGCTATCCAGAGCGATCAACGGTGACAGCAAGACTACACCCAGCCCCCTGTTTAAAGTCCTCGTTACCCTCCACAGTGCAGCTCCACAAATGGCTCCAAAGGTACTAGATACCTGTTGTAATCCGGTTCAGTCATTGATATTGATTTGTTGACATTGTGAAGGGACATGTCCATATATGTTAACAGTTTAAAACATGAGTATGTGGGTCTCTTTTAACAGGTAGCGTTTTCCCCAACTCTCAGAAAGCTTGCTCAGGTTGTGAATGTTATGCCTCAGCTCATCAGTCTCATCTCAGAATTTAAACGACTCCAAGAACTTCTCTCCAACCAAGAGTCCCAGAAGGATCCCATACACATCATTATAGGTCAGAACATTTTTTTAAAACATAAAAATACAGTATGAACATATATGTCACCATGTCTGTAATTCTATCCTTTAACTCTGATGCTGTTTGATCCACCAGGGCAAGATGAGGGGATAAAAAAGATTCAGGCTGCAATTGCCTCAGGGATGACAGCCAATGCCAGCCAATTGCAATCTCATTTAAAAAACTGGGACAAATACAGGGACATCTGGGAGATGAATAAGGATTCCATTATACAACGCTACCAGAGACTTAACCTACCACTGTCTTCTTTTGATGCAGATATACAAAGGTACTGTGAAATATAATCTAAATATTTAACGTTGTTCTCTTGAGTCGTCCACAAAGTTTTTTTTCTGCAATATTTTATCACGTCTTGACTTCCAGGTACTCAGAGAAGGCCAGCAGTGTTCAACAAGAAGAGACGGTGCTTAACATCCAGTTTGTCATGCTGGACTGTTCACCGCTCAAGTCTTCCTTGGTGCAGCACTGTAATGAGTGGCAAACCAAGTTCACTCAGCTTCTCAGTGACATGGCCAGCATGCGCCTAAAAGAACTTCATGCCTCCCTGGAAGACAGTGCCAGCAGGTGGGAAATCAGTGAAATAACCTTATCGTACAGGGGGGTTTATGTCGCTGACTCTGGGACCTAGTAGATGAATTATATTCACTAGATTTCTTGTGAATATAATTAATCAAGAGTTAATGTTTGAGGACTCATTTCCTAGAAATTCCGTATGTTTTAAGGTCAATATTTAATGTTGTTTGAAGTGAAGAAGTCTTATAAAAGTTTACCAAAAATATCATTCTACTGAGAAAAAGACATCAGTTATATAAGTGTTATCAAAGAGGAGTTTGTGTGAGCTGTGCGCTATCCAGTACATGCTTTGATCATGAATTACGAATTGAATGTCAGCGCTTGTTTGCCTGAAGCCCTTAACAGCAACATCTACAGGTCAGCCCACGCAGTGCAGGCTGCTTTGCCCACACACACTTGCAATCTTGTGCACTTTTAGCAGAAAAATGTAATTGTATGCTACACTTAACCGGCATTTGATACAATCTTTTCCAAACTTAGCTTCGGAGCAGTCGGCAGCGCTAAGTGTATTTAATTAAGCAGAGACCTTGTGAAAGAATTGAAAATAATTTATCGAAGCACAGAGGTTGGGAAGTAACATGCAATTACAATCACATAACAAGCAGTTATTTTAGATGTTTGGATGCTGGGTAAAATATAAATAGAGCAAAATACAATGATTTTATTCACATTAAAACACAGAAAACAAGTTAATGTTTAAACTGAAAAAATATTCGCTTGTTTATAATTTAATGGCAGTAACACATCTGGGACACAGACTGTGTTGTAGCCCATCTTCTGTGAATAACAATCCATTTACAGCTATAAACTAAGTAGACCAGCTGCTGGACTAAGTAGACGAATGCTGTCCAATAGTATTGTAGCTGTTCAACAGTCGGTCTTCTTTATGTTTTTCGTTTGATGATGCATCAAATGTTTTCAATTGGTGAAAGGTCTGGACTGCAGACAGGCCACTTCTGAACCCAGACTCTTCTACTGTGAAGACATGCAGTTGTATTAGATGCAGTATACTGCTTAACATTGCTTTGCTGAAATAACCACTAGATGCATTTTTCTTTTGCCCATGTTCATTTCTGAGAAACTGTCTCACTAAGATGCTCATTTTACACCCAGTAATGTCAGTGAGCTGCTGCCAATGAATCTAATTAGTTGCAAGATGTTCCTTTTGTTGCCTTATCCCATCTCAGTTTAAACATTTTATATGTTTTATCTGTTTTTAATGTATTAATGAGTATACAGTGTGGGTTTATGATAGCACAACATACACAACGTTCATGCTAGTGGGGTACAGTTATGCAAAACATCACATATGTCATTAATTTATTCTTAATAGGCTACCAAACTGTAGCCTAACGAGACTTTTAGTGGGTCTTATAGTCTGTTGTATTTGGGTTTTCAGGAGTGACATGACATTTCATCTGTCTCTTCTGTCCTCTGAACACTTGCAGTCTTAGTGGGCTGCAATTGACTGTTGACTTTTTACAAATCCTGCAAGTGTGACTATATCGTGCATATTAGGGCATGTTTTAGGGTACAGAACATGAAGATGAAGGGACGATCCAGTTAACATTGCCGAAATGAATGTTAATGAATGAATATAATAAAAAGCAAATCTGACTTTGTGTTGTATTTGTTTGTATGTACTATGTGTGCTTAGGCTGAAAAAATCTCCCCAGACGCTGACGGAGCTCAGTGAGAGCCAAAAGCTCTTGGAGACTCTCCAGAGCAATTTGGCCAAGACCGAAGCTCAGATTCCTGTCATCCATGAACAGTTTGCTATCCTCGGCAAATATGAAGTCCCAGTGGAACAAGATGTAGGTGCCTTGTTCATCCCTAAACAAACTGAAAAAGCACATGTTTTTGTGTATGTATTATATACAATCACATTGGATTTTCACATTGTCTTTGTATCGCTGTAAAGTCTATCCAGTTATCTCTCTCAGTTATTCCAAGAGTACTGCTGGTGTTGCTTATGAGCGACATGCCAAATAAAATGTCTTTCATATTGTTTTGATATTGACAGTAATTGTGCAGTTACACAGAGGGTGAAGTTTATCATTCATTGGCCTCAGATAGTATCAAAATATAGTTTACCAATCAAAACATATCTTTTCTAATCAAGGCCAAATTTATTTTGTATACCTTGAAGGTTTCTGAGTGTCTGCACACATATACACACTGTTGGAACATGTCATGAAGAAATGCATTCCCTCTAATCATGATTCAGTTCTGCTGACTGTGTTCGGTTTCTCTGCAGGTGCAGGAAATGCGTGATGTGCTGAATGAGGAGTGGGTGTGGTTCCAGCAGGTGTTGATCGACAGTGACATCATGCTGCAGAAACAAAAGGAAAAGTTTAAGAACAGCCTCCTCCTCTCGTACGAGGAGTTGAAGAAGAAGGTTGAGGCCACTGTGGAGGAGTTCAGTGCCACAGGTCACAGTCCCTCTCTCTATCTCCCTCATTTGCTCTTTCACATATTCAGATACTTTGTTTTCAAGTTTGTCATGATTTTGTGATTGCGCACCTTTCACTTGTTCTGTTTCTTTTTTTCTCATTAACGATCTAAATTAAGCCTCTTTTGGAACAATACCCAGTTTCTAATCTTTTCTTGACCCTGTATCTCTATGCTTTGTTACTCATAATACTTCATCTTTATAATGCACCTCACCTTTTCCACCTCTTCTGCCTTTTCCTGCTGCTTTTATGTCCAATATTATCTTTTTTTCCTATTTAGAAGGTTTTACTTTTGTTTCACGTCCTATTTTCATTACTTCCACTCAAAGTCTTTGTGTGTTCAGTGGTTGGTGAATAGACTAATAGACCAATATTAAATCCTTTGTAAGCGCTCTAAAAAAGTGATAAAAGAAATGTTTCCACAGTTAGATAATATAAACAGAAATATTACATAAGACATACTACTTAGGACAACTTGGTAGAAACAGTATGACTTAATCTTTGCTCTTATTTTTTCAAGGCTTAGGTCAGTCTTAGTGTGTTTGGACAATGTTTGTTTCTTCATGTTTTTTTTCCAGTGCTAAACAGATGATTAATGTTTATGTGCCTTCATGAGTGCATACCTCACTACGTTTTTACATTTGCATATCCAGGTCCATTTAACAGTGCACTGAGCACTGACTTGGCCTTAAAACAAATAGCAGAGCATCGTAGCCAACTGGAGACTCTGAAACAGGAAGAAAGCACCATCCTCGATGGGCTGAGATTCTTCAAAATAGAACAAGCCCCCTCCAAAAGCATACGGACTCTGGAGAAGGTGTGGACCAGCACTAGGCTCAGAATGTTAACATAGCATTGGTGCAACACAGTAACATTTGATGACAATAAATTGTGCTATGTGGTTTGTAGGACTTGGACCAACTGCAGCAGGTCTGGGATATCACAGAGGAATGGAACGGCAACTGGAATATCTGGAAGGCTGGCCAGTTTGGTACACTGCAGACAGAGAGCTTGGAGACTGCCGCACAGGACATGTTTAAAAAACTCCATAAACTCCAGAGAGATCTGAAGGTCAGTACTTCATTGAAGACAGTCTAGTGACTGCTAAATTTACAAAATTTGTTGCCAAATCACAAAATGCAGTACCTAACAATACTTGACATTTTCATCACACAGCTGTGAGGATGTGATCTCTGTCTGATTGCAGGATAAACAGTGGGATATTGTAGATTTCTCCAAGAACAAGATTGACCAGTTTAGGCAGGTCATCCCACTCATTGCTGATCTGAGGAACCCAGCCATAAGAGACAGGTACTGACTGAAAACAGGCTCTCTGTTGTCATTTCAGTATATGTTGGATGTGTTAAAATGAATGAAGCATCTGTGTGCCTAATGGGGTTGGTTTACAACTACAAATGAGCATCATTAAAAGATTAGAGAATTAAGACTGTGAGCAGTTTATTGCTTGTAGCTAAGTTGCTAGTGTCTCAAATCAAGAACTGCCACAAAGTGTTAGCTGACACTCCCCCTCTTTTACACTTTGTTTCTTTCTCTTCTTACAAACAGAAGATTTTCCTAGCTTTGTTTTTTAGATACAACAGACATGAGTTACATTACTGCATCACTATTACCACACTGTTTACACACTAAAAATTCACGAGTGCTTTTGAAATAAAGACCTGTGTGTTCTTGCAATTAGCCTTGCATATTTCTTCATCTGAGAAAAGTGGGACAAGAATAACTTAACTTAAAATGCGTCTTTCAGGCACTGGAAGCAGATCTCTGAGGAGCTGCAGTATTCTTTTGACCCAACCAGTGTTGAATTCACCCTGGAAAAGATCATATCTCTCGGCTTCAACATGTATGCTGGAAACATCTGCGAGATCTCTGGAGCCGCCACCAAGGAACTCTCCATAGAACAGGTGTTTTTTAATAAATATAGACAGGTGCTCAGTGGGAACTTTTGTGGCACTGTGAGTGAAAGCGAGCCTGAAGGGAGCAATTGCTTGATGTGGTTTAGTCAGTATTACCCTATCAGAATCTGAAATTTAAATTCTCCATTAGGTTTCAGAAAGTGTTTCCTTCCAGGGGTTTTAAGAAGGAAATGTACTTTTTGTATTACTGATAAAATCTTTTCCCTTAATAGACATACAACACCAGAAAATTCAGAGTAAAATGAAGAAAAACTTAAGTCCAAAAAGTATCTGCCAAAAGAGATCTATGTGTGGGTCACACAATTCATCCAGCCATCCATTTTCTAGGTTATGGAGCCAGCACTCTAAGCCAAGACCTCCCTCTCGTCAGCCTCCTCCTTCGGCTCATTCGGGTGGGAGATTATATCTCCAGGCCTTCCGAAGTCAGCCTAGAGATTTAATCGCTCTAGCGAATGCGATGCCCAAACCACCTCAGTCGGTTATAGTAGCAGTAACAGAGTCGCAGCTATAATCTGAGTCCTTCCCAAATAGAAGAACTACTCACTTTATTGACAAGGGAGATCTCAGCCACCCTCTGGAGGGAGCTCATTTCTGCTGCTTGTATTTCCAACCTCGTTCTTTAATCCCTACCAAGAGCTCGTGGCTATGGGTGAGGGTAGGAACATAGATCGAACACACTCTTTCACACTCTTCACTACAACAGACTGCTACAGCATCCGCATTACAGCAAAAACAGCACCAATCTATCACTTTCCCCTCTCCACTCTCCAATCACTTATTCATAATACCTCCACTCAGGGCAGCACCTTGTTCCTGACCTGGCCTGGGCACTCCACTGTATCCCAGCTGAAACCAGCTCACACTCGGAGGTGCTAATTCTTATTCCCGCCACCTCAGACCCAGTGATAGGGAAAAGAATCTCTTGTAAGAGGTCACAAAAGAGCGATTGGAAAAGAAATTTTGTCATTATGCAAATGTAAAAGTTAATTAATCGGGTCATATGACTGTCTCATCAATCAAGTTGGGTCAATATGAAAAGACTGGAAATATTTCCTCATTATTTTGCTAGGTCAGTGTGGTTTTTCTCTTAAAAGTGCTTTTTATGTGTGACATTGAAGGGTCTGAAGGGTATCACCAAGACGTGGAAGGAAATGACCCTGGACATAGCACCTTACAAAGACGAAGGCCACTATCGACTGAGGTGAGAAAGTGAGCCTTGAAGGCACGGTTTAGAGAAGAAAAGAAAAAGACGTTTTCCATCAAACCTCAGTATTCATCATACCTTTATGTATTTGCATCACGGTCAGTTCAGTACAGCTCAGCACTGTCATGAGGTTAGGTTTTCATACTCTACACGCCTGTGTTACGTCTCTATATACTATAGAGCATATATCCAATGGATCTGAGAGTAATGTGATTGTTTAAGAAGTTAGAATGAGCAGATGTGTCAGCGGGAATGTTTAAGCCATCCGCTGCATACAAACTGAGTCAGACCTCAGATCCAGTTTAATCAGCAGGCCTGAGCCATTGCTGCTGATTTTACAGTGCCGCTGATCCACACTGAACATGATGAAAGCAGGCAGAGGGGAAGATACACAGTGACACTAATTCAGCAGACTCTGTGCACGGTTAATGCAGAACAGGGCACCACAGCTGTGCAACAGTTTCACTGAAACATTGTTGCTGCGTGTAAACTAACAGAGTGAAGTAATATTAGTCTTACAATCCAATTTTAAGCAGTCGTCAGTGGTCATGGTTACCCTCCTCTTGTCTCCCAGGAGCACAGAAGAGGTTTTCCAGGCACTGGAGGACAACCAAGTTATTTTGTCCACAATGAAGGCATCTCGGTTTGTCAAAGCCTTTGAACAGGAGGTGGACCGCTGGGAGCGTCAGCTCTCCCATGTGCTGGAAGTCACTGACATGATCCTTAATGTGCAACGGCACTGGATTTATTTGGAGGTACAAGCAACCCAGGCAGAGTACTTCTAAAATATATATTTGGTTATTTTATTGTGTTTGAATACTAGTTATTTGATTTATACATGTATTATTTTTATGAATTATTTTGCGCATGCAACGGATGGAAGTTTCTTGTATTGATAACAATTTAGTTGCATGTTGTCATTCCTTTTCAGTCTTTATCCATCGCTGTCTTGTTTTGTTTTCTCATTTCAGTTTTCTTGCTGCTCCCTTTGAGCATTTCATTTTCTTTTCTTTTTCAGGATAGAATTGAGCTTTGTCTGTTCCTTAGTGTCTGTAACTATATATTTAAATGCTCTTTTATTCACCCAGAACATTTTCCAAGGAAAGGACATCCGGGAGCAGTTGCCTCATGAGTGCAAAGAATTTGAAGACATAAGTTCTAGTTGGAAAACCATTATGGGTTGTCTCCACAAGGATAAAAATGCCTTGCAGGGAACACACAAGCCTGGTATGACATGTTACTTTAAAGAATGTGCTCTTATTAAAACTGTAGCACACAGTGTCTTCAGGCCCTAAAAATCCCTTAACAACTCTATAAGAATATTTCATGAGTTCAGAGCCCAAATGTAAGTTTGAAACTTTTAAAAAAAGTCCTTAACTTTTAAATATTTAACATAATATGTAACATCTAAAATATCAGTATAGAAGAGGTTAGCTAAACAAGGATTTGGATTGAGCAAAAAGAATTCCAAGTCATCTAATTTGTAAAATAAAAATGTGTTTTAAGTCTATGATCTACGCTGTGCCTTGCAGGTTTGCCAGAGAAGCTGTCACAGATGGGTTTTGAGCTGGAGGAAATCCTTAAAGCCTTGGACACATACCTGGAGACCAAAAGGCAGATCTTCCCGAGGTTCTATTTCCTGTCCAATGATGACGTTCTGGAGATCTTGGGACAATCACAGAATCCACAAGCCATGCAGCCTCACCTGAAGAAGTGTTTTGACAACATTAAGAGCCTGTCCACTGAAAAGGCAGGGACAATCATACTCTGTGATCAGTGCTACACATTTACTGTGTACTGGAAACACTCTGCTTTGTCCTAAATAACTGGATTTCCTTCAAAATGTGTGTTTTCTAGACAAAGCTTAAAACACTAGCTGCTGGGATGTTCTCTGCTGATGGGGAGTTTGTTTCTTTATATGAAAAAGTGGAACTGAACAAACCTGTGGAGGTACAGCACTAACAATGATCCAAATTATAATATGACAGGGGTGTTGTGGTGATAAATGCAGTGGAGAAGATCATGATACTGAATGTGAGCACCAGTTTATTTGCATGTGTGCATGCAGGAGTGGCTGTGCGAGCTGGAGCATAGCATGCGCCTTACACTAAAGGAGTCCCTGAAGGACTGCCTTGTAGACTTGAAGAGGATATCAGGACCAAGAGACAAATGGGTCCGAGCTTGGCCAGGACAGGTATGTCTGGTTTTGGCTTTCCTGCCCTGCCTTTTCTTCTTCTCTTATCTGATTTTCTCATTCACTGGCACTGATGCAGTTACTGCTCCTGCACATCCTGTTGATAATGTAGAAATCCCAGTGGCTTAAATAAAACTTATTTCTTTCCAGTTTAAAAGAGATTTACTCATCTTGTGTATTTGGTTAAGTAATAAGCTACTTTACTCTTCTTATATATTATTTGTATCAAATTTATGGCATTGGCCTTTTAGTTTATAAAGTTAATAAGTCATTACATTTGCAACCAATTTTAATATTAAAGTAAGATTAAAACAAGGATTATTTCTTCCTGTTTTAGATGATAATCACAGCTAGTCAGATCCAGTGGACTGCTGATGTCACAAGAGCTCTCATTAACTGCAAAGAGAGAGCTGACAAAGCCCCCCTGAAGTCCATGAAGAAGAAACAGGTTTGACTGACTTTTTGCCACTTCACTAAACTTCTGAAAGTGTGTAAATACCATATTCTTTTTTGTTGGTGTCACACTATTTTATATCCACAAAAACATGTGGGTATTTAAACATGTGCGGTTATAGTGCATAGCTGTCATGTTGACAATAAAAAATGACCACGCATCAAATAAATTTGTCAAATTTTTGGCACAACTGTCTTTCTCAGGTCTCCATGCTTCAGTGCTATTCAGAGATCATTCGTGGTAACTTGCCCAAAGTCCTGCGTTTGAAGATCGTAGCTCTGGTGACAGTAGAGGTTCATGCTCGGGATGTTATTGATAAGCTGGCCAAGGCAGGTTGCTACGATGTCAGTGCCTTTGAGTGGGTCTCTCAGCTGCGGCTTTACTGGGAAAAAGACCAGGTAAGCTGACCGCAAGACACTGATAGAACAGGTGAGTTGATAAATTGCTTTTATCAGTGGATTGTGGTGGTTAAAGGAACATTTATGCAGGTGGTATAAGTAACATTTAGTAAAGATGGGATTAAATTAGCATCTTGTTTGTTAAAAGTTAAAAAACAGTACTTAGTCTGAGCTAGCCTGCTGTGCTATGTTGGTATATACAGCTTCTCATATCGAATAGACAAATGAAAGTACTAGCTAATCACTTTCATTAGATTAATGTAAGCTTAGTAATTTAGTACAAAATATTTAAACTCTTTTAGTTTCAGTTTTGTTTTGTTTTGTTTTTACCCCAGGGGAATGCAATGAATTGTATAATCCGACAGACCAACACAGAGTTCAACTATGGATATGAGTACCTGGGCAACTCGGGACGGCTCGTCATTACTCCGCTTACCGACAGGTGACCTCATATTACTCAGTTAATGCACACACAGACATCCAGAGTGTAATGATTTTCACCTTGGGCATCTTTTTGGTCCTAGAAAAAAACCTACTGTAGCACGCACTGGCACTAAAGTGTTTGTCAAAAAGTGTGCTGGAGTCAAATTTTCACTTCTTCAAATATTTGTTTTTTGTTTAGCATTACATTTTCCATTTTTTATTTGGCTAATATTTGTAAAAAATATGGTAGATAGCAATTCAACTTGGATGCCTTGAAAATGATAACTAGTGCTCGCAGCACAGTTCCCTGACCCTTGCTGAGCATCAGGTACAGTGGCTGTGTAAAAGTTTTCTGTTTTCTACATTCAATGATCAGATCTATGATATGCCGAGGTTGTGTTCTCCCACTACAGGTACACATTTTTCCATCTGTTCTTTTCATTGGCTGACAGAGAGATGCACATAAACGAGTTCTTGGATAGTCACTAGACTTTGTGTGAAAAATAAAACGGAAGACATTCTGTCTGTCAAGATGGTCTCTGAGTGCTATTTTTGCATGTAAATGTAGACAAAACCACAGCACAGCTATGTGGTGCATTTCGGTCATATGTCCTTACAAGTCCTTAAGTACAGATTATACAAGACAGTCACAAAATTTTACAGGTTATCAAGACAAAAATTAAATTTCGCTTAAAGATGGCTGTAGTTTGACTACTAAGACTGATGATTACTACAAAGCAAAAGTTATCAGAATCCCAGTAGCCCATAATATACTTCTATAATAGTTACGTATTTTTAGCTCTTCCTATAATAAATCTTTGTCTGTACAAAATATATAGCTACACCAGCTTAACTGGTGTTGTTTCAAACATGTGTCTGTATGTGTTTATGTCATAATGGCATATTGGATAACCTTATAGATATACTATGCTGCCAAAAGTGATCCCTCATTTACCGTCACATATACACATCCCATTCTTAATCCACAGAGTTTAATATGACGTCAGCCACCCTTCACAGCTGTAACAGTTTCAGCTTTTTTGATAATTTCTGACAATTCTTCTAGAAGCGCATTGTGAGGTCAAACACTGATGTTGGACGAGTAGGCCTGGCTCACAGCTTTTGCTCTAATTAATTCCAAAGGTTTTCTGTCAGGTTGAGGTCAGGACTCTGTGCAGGCCAGTCAGGTTCTTCCACACCACACTCACTCAGCCGTGTCTTTATGGACTTTGCTTTATGCACTGGTGTGCAGTCATGGCTGACCAGGAAGGGGCCGTCCCCAAACTGTTCCCACAAATTTCGAGCATGAACTTGTCCAAAATGTTGGTGCTGAAGCATTAAGAGTTTCTTTCACTGCAACTAAGTGACTGAATTGGCTGCACTCCACTCTTTCACCAATCTTTATAGAAACCGTCTGTATGCCTAGTTACTTGATTTTATACACCTGTGGCCATTAAAGTGATTGGAACACATGAATTCAATGATTTGGATGGGTTAGTGAATAATTTTGACAATATAGTGTACATATTAAGTAAGAAACACCATGATTCTATTTCGTATGGAAGCTTGTTTTTGCCACTGGAAAAAAAATGGCCTGGCAGACGTAACCTGAGATTTTGAATTATTATCTCACAATTTCAACTTTATGTAGCTCAAATTTTGACTCACTGACCAAATTTCTTGAAATTTTGACTTCTGAGTGACTTTTTTTGAAAGCTTTTTTTTTTTAATCTTGTGTGTGTTACAAAAATATTACTACTATGTTGCACAATAGTTCCAGTATGTGTTTAATACTTGTATTACCACATTTTTATTTGTCTGTAAAGTAAATGTCAGTGTTTTACTTCAGGTGTTACATGACTCTGACCACAGCACTTCATCTCCACCGTGGAGGCTCTCCTAAAGGCCCAGCTGGTACTGGAAAGACAGAGACAGTAAAGGACTTAGGAAAAGCTCTAGGCATGTATGTCATCGTAGTCAACTGCTCTGAAGGACTGGACTACAAGTCCATGGGACGCATGTACTCTGGCCTGGCTCAGGTAGGAAGTAGTAGAGATGATGATATCAGGTGACCACAATAACTGTAAAAATTGGTACATTAATGCTTTTCATGCCTTGAGTAATTACCAGCTGTGATGCTGTATGTAGTACATGACTGTATGAAAAATATCTAGCTGAAACCTTTTTGGCTTCAGTAAATTCTGAATAGCGTTTTCTTTTTGTGGTACTGACCCTTAGGCAGGCCAAAGGTTTTGCATGTCAGCTAAGGAAAAAACATAATCTACATAATCTGATTTCAAATTTGTGTGTATTTCATTATGTCCACCTCAAATAGACAGGAGCATGGGGATGCTTTGATGAGTTCAACCGTATCAACATTGAAGTGCTGTCGGTGGTGGCCCAGCAGATCCTGTCCATCCTGTCTGCTCTCACAGCTCTGCAGTCCAAGTTCTATTTTGAGGGACAACACATCCGTCTGGTCTCGTCATGTGGCATCTTTATCACCATGAATCCCGGTAGGTCAACAAAATTGTGCAATTGTCACCATATGTTTATAAGATAAGATAAGATAACCTTTATTAGTCCCACGCGTTGGAAATTTGTTGGGTTAAGGCTGCCAACCTTCGCCAGCGCCATCTTACCCTTCTGACCATACATACATTACAACATCACATGGGGAAGACAGGTCAGAGAGGTGTAACAATGGAAAATGCACAACATGAGGAAAGACGAGGAGAAAAAAGAACTCCCCCCAGACTGAGCTCCAACAGGGAGATCAGTTTAAGAACAGAAAAAAAACACCTCAGCACATGAATCAGCACATCTCACAACGTAGAAGACATAAGCTTCGAAGGTGTTTGGGGGGTGAGTGTAGGTCTGTGTCAGTGTACATGCATATGTGTGAGTGTGTGTTCCGTGTTCAGCCGAGAGAAAGTGTCCCTTCACCCGGTTAGGCAAAAGTCAACAGTCTTCGGTCGACGCGGGTGGCCTTGAATGAGGAGGGAGAAAGTCACAACACAGTCTTGTTATCTAAAGGAGAATTGTTATTCCCGTCAGCTTTTGCCTTGAGCATCCAGCTGATGCCAGGGGGGCCGCATGAGATGAAGATGGTAGCTGTTTTGGTTAGTGCGAACAAACTGCATCCAATTTTACAGTTGGTCTAATGTCCGTCACTGGTCACCAGGTCTCTCAATTCCCGTTGTTCCGCTCCAAGATGTTATCCATATAGCAGAGCCATGAGCTTCTCCAAGATCTTATCCATACTGTGTTCAAAAAACACAGTCTGAGCACTCACAGCCCTGCCCATCGTCTATCATGTCGGCCAGCCTTGTGGGATTTTGAACAGCTGTAGCCGCTTCTTGTTCTTCGATAAGCCAGGTCCGAGCCAGCTCCAATCAGCCAGAACTCTGTTATCGTGGTTCCGAATTGGTAGAAGTTGTTCACTGTCCTCCATCGAGAGTGTCCCCAGACACGCGACGCAACCGACCACCGAGTATCCAGCAGCAAACCTCTCCTCAGGACAATCAGGCTCTCCCAGGCCCAGGAGTTGTCAGTTTCATTAAGGGACCAGTTGATCAAATCCATAATTCTTCTTTAGGTTTTTAGA
This sequence comes from Maylandia zebra, assembly GCF_041146795.1. NCBI lineage: Eukaryota > Metazoa > Chordata > Actinopteri > Cichliformes > Cichlidae > Maylandia > Maylandia zebra. The sequence goes on along the minus strand of NC_135169.1, from coordinate 44,748,884 downwards.
GAACAAATCTGGGGGACTCTCTTAGTGTTAGAGAATAAGCGAGACTATACAAAAGACATGAGAAGCCAAACAGGAAAGATGAGGGAGAGGGAGAAAGTTTGACCGCCTCCGTCAAGAGCCAAGAGAAGAACATTAACCTATAGAGCAAGAGTTGACAGAAGAGGGGACCTGTACATGAAGATCTGTTTTATCCAAATCTAATCTATTTTCTCGCTTTCTTTTCTTTTCCTGAGGTTATGCTGGTCGTACTGAGCTTCCTGACAACCTGAAGTCCATGTTCAGACCTATATCAATGGTGGTGCCTGACTCTACTCTAATTGCTGAGATCCTGCTCTTTGGTGAGGGCTTCAACGACTGCAAGGTACTAACACTGTATGGAAACTGTATCCCAGCACTGTTCTGGGAAGGTAACAGAAGGCATTAATGCTACAAGCAAAATAACGGCAAGCAATATTAGCATTTAAGATTGAAGTGCGCTCTTTGCTAAAAGCATTCGATTTGTTGCTCTACTGGTCTAACACAAATATGTTGCTTTGGTTTTAGTGCAACAAAACTGTAATATATTCTGCAGGAATGATGCTGCAAGCAAGTGTTTGAATGGTAATGTCGTAGTCTTGGTTACTGCTTAAAAGAGTTGGAGTTTATCGTGGAGCATGAAGAGATTACATTACAGTATGTAACTGTTGGGATAAACTGAGATTTATGAGGTGCAAGAACAAAGTAGGTCAAAGACAGTATTGCAGGTAGTTTTCATCTATCTATGTATCTACTTCAGGATTGCAGGGGGGCTGGAACCTATCATAGCTATCATAGGATGAAAAGGCAGTACACCTGCATACAACACAGGTTGGCAGTATACCTTAACACAGAGAAACATTCACACTTATGGCCAATTTGAAATAACCAGTTAATTAATTATGTATGTTTTCAGACTGTGGGAGAGAGCCACAGTAGCTAGAAAGAACCCATACAAACTCCACACAGAAAGGCCAGAGCTGTGAAGTGGATTTGAACCCAAGACCTTCTTGCAACGATTGTACCATCATGCTGCTAAGATGCCATAGGGACTATGTTTTTTCTGTACCAGAAAGCAGTTCCAGTGAAAAATGGCACTATTTTGAATTATTGTTACTAGTATGCCTTAAATTTACTCTGATTTAATTTTCCCAGGGGGCCACATGAGAAACTGGAACTGTTGTGGAGACCTACACTAATAAGCTGAACTCAGTTCTGCTCATTATTAATTTCATGTCTTTATAAAGTGCTACTGATAAGAGAATATGTTACGTTTGGAAATGTTAAATGCACAGTAAAAACGCCAACGTTTTATCACAATTTAATCAAAACTCCATAAAACACATGTGGATGTTTTTAAAAATCTAAAAAACTGTTAACTCGGGCGCTGGTTTAGCTCCGTGGGATGAGCAGGCGATCACATGCCGCACAGCTGAGAGCAGCTTTGAGTCCGACCCGTGGCACCAGGTCTTCCCCTCTCTCACTTTCCTGTTAGTCTTCACTGTTCCTAAAATAAAAAAAACATTAAAAAAGACAATTAACTTTATACAAAATGCTACTGTTATGTTGGTTAGAGTGTAATTACTTCATCTGCTATGATATTAGCAATGAAAGCAGCTATAGTGCTTTCATTGAGTGCTTGGGTGCCAGCTCCTCCATTATCTTAAACTCTTCAAATATCCCATATATAACGATGAGTAACAGAGCAATCTGTAAACTAAAGCAGGTGAAAAGGAATAAACTGCATGATATATACTTCTTTATGTTTGAATACTAATTTTACATTGACCTCACATGTGTCTGTCAGGGACATCTAAGAGACTGGATGTGGACCACAGGCTGTACAGTGCCAGGTCTGATCTACAGTAACATATAAACAAGTGTAATTATCATGTTTCATTTTTGCCTTATTCTTTAATTTCTTATTGTATACACAAAACTAAAATGCTGTAAGAGTCCTGATGATACACCAGATTGGATTTTTTTTTCTTGCTTTTTTTGTTGACAAACCTCACTTAAGCCTCTTAGTCTAACTTCTCTGCAGGTTTTATCTGCATACCTCAGGTGTCAGCCTAAGAAATGCTATCTGTGCGGTGGTTTTACCCTTTACACAGTTCTGAATGCAAACAATAATTTCTGTATCGTGTTAAACTATCACAGCTTAAACGAAGAGCTGAACCAATCAGCAGAAGAGATATTTTTACGCAGATAAAGATCTTTATTACTAGTGTTGCCTTACCTTATCAAGTTCATCACATTCTACACAGCCACTCAGTTATTCAAAGATACGGCATGTGGAGGAGGTGGGGGGGGGGGGTTAAAAACCCACGTAGCTCCAAAATGATGCCTCACATTTTAGTGGTACCTGTTAGTGTATTAGTGTTTTTTTATTTGCATCTACCTAAAGTGAAGCCTTCTTTGCTGTGACTTTGCTGAACACATGTGATCTCCCTCTGGTAAAAGATGAGCGCTCTCTGACCTTGTGTGAGCATTGGAGAGAGTGGAGGGGCATTGACTCCAGGTGTCTGTGTTTGAGGGTTAATACGCAGGCTCTTGCACTCCATAGTCAGGGATGTGTTTAAACATATTGTAATGTTGCCTCGTACACACACACGCACACACACTCTTCGCGCTTTCTAGGTTAAATTTTTCTTTTTCAGCGCTGAATCCTGTTGGGAGCTGCAACTAACCAAAGGTCTAGACAATTAAGGATATCGACCAAGAAACAAGGGCAACAAAAACACACTTGTAATGAAACAGCACAGCTTCTCAGTGCTGCTAAATTTAAAAGTGCATGTTGTTGTTCTGTGTTTGTGCAAGCTGGAGAGTCATACATACATAAAGGATACCAACTTGGGCAGGTCTTGGTTCCTGTTATCAAAAATATTTTCATATAATACAAGTAATAATAAGTATGCAAATGAAGCATTAGTGAAGCTTAAGTAAATGAAAGTGGTAATTGTGCATGAGCTGTGAATACGCACATCCAGTACAGTACACACAGACACAAAAAGGGTTTCCACAGCTACAGCTTTGGAACGTTTTAAATGGACATTTTATTTTATTAACCTTGTTTTCTTGCAGCGTGAAGATTACATACCCATTAATGTGTTGTCCCACAGAAGAAGCTGCTGGTGTGGTTAAATACACGATCTGCATTTTGTGGATTGTCTCATTTCTGTCACACTGTAATTTTAATCCTGTGTACCCTTCTTCCCTTTTCCTCCTTTTTTCTGTGTGTCTTTATGCTAATTTTAATTTCCCTCTGATGTTGTCCTTGTAGGTCCTTGCTAAGAAAGTGTTCACTCTGTACTCTCTGGCAGTGCAGCAGCTGTCCAAACAGGACCACTATGATTTTGGCCTTCGTGCTCTCACCTCTCTGCTTCGCTTTGCTGGAAAGAAGCGGCGCTCTTGCCCAAATGTTCCTGATGAAGAAGTATGTATCTCTCTCGCTGTCTCTCTCTCTCTCTCTCTCTCTCACACACACACACACACACACACACACACACACACACACACACACACACACACGTGGTTTAAAGGAAGTTGAAAATAATAGAAATATAAATATTGGAACTTTTATCTTTTAGGAACTCTTAGGCATCTACAGCCATACACACTACAGAAACTAAATTATATTGTTCACAAAATAAGAGATAAAGAAAAACAAATATTTGATTTATTTACACTGCTTGTTTTTAGTTTAAAAATGTGTCAAGTTTTTCCAAAAACACTGAAAAGGCTTGTTTTCTGTGTTCATATGAGCGCATAACTATACACCGCGTTCCAAATTATTATGCAAATGATATTTTTCTCTGTTTTTCCTAAACAGTCGATTCAAATGACAGTCGGCATAATTTTCGAGTCATCGACCAATAGAGTATAATTCAAACGTTAGTGAACAAAACTCCCAATGAAATCAGTATGTTTTTCAGAAATAAAACACTTAAAATGCACTATTCCAAATTATTACGCACACAGAGTTTCAAAAGATTTTATAGGATGTAGAGAATTGAAAATGGTCATTTGTAGAATTTGCAGCATTAGTAGATCAATTTCATTGAAATCAAAAGCTGTTTCAATCAAAAACATCTTAACAGGTCAAGTTACATATTAACATAGGACCTGTTTTTGATAGCAGTTTTACAATTCTTGCATCCATGGAACTTGTAAGTTTTTGGAAAGTTTCTACTTGAATGTCTTTGCAGGATGTCAGAATAGCCTCCCAGAGCTGCTGTTTGGATGTGAACTGCCTCCCACCCTCATTTTTTTTTTGCTTGAGGATGTTCCAAAGGTTCGCAATAGGATTGAAGTCAGGGAAGAATGGGGACCACACCATGAGTTCCTCTCCTTTTACACGGATAGCAGCCAATGATGCAGACGTGTTCCTTGTAGCATGAGATGGTGCATTATCTTGCATGAAGACGGTTGTGTTGCAGAAGGCACAGTTCTTCTCTTTCTACCATGGAAGAATGTGGTCAGTCAGAAACTCCACATACTTTGCAGAGGTCATTTTCACACCTTCAGGGAGCCTAAAGGGGCCGACCAGCTCTCTCCCCGTGATTCAGGCTCAAAACATGACTCCACCACCTCCTTGCTGACGACGCAGCTTTGTTGGGACATGGTGGCCGTCCACCAACCATCCACCACTCCATCCGTCTGGACCATCCAGGGCTGCACGGCACTCATCAGTGAACAAGACTGTTTGAAAATTAGTCGTCATGTAGTTCTGGGCCCACTGCAGCCGTTTCTGCTTGTGAGCATTGGTTAGGGGTGGCCGAATAGAAGGTTTATGCACAACAGCAAGTCTCTGGAGGATCCTACACCTTGATGTTCGCAGGGCTCCAGAGGCACCAGCAGCTTCAAATATGTGTTTGCTGCTTTGTAATGGCCTTTTAGCAGCTGCTCTCTTAATCTGATGTATTTGTCTGGCAGAAACCTTCATCATTGTGCCTTTATCCGCACAAACCCATGTGTGCTCTGACTCAGCCACAAATCTCGTAACATTATGGCGATCATGCTTAAATTTTCATGAAATATCCAAGGTTTTCATTACGTGTCCAAGCCATTCAACTATTTCACACTTTTCAGCAGCAGGGAGATCATTTTCCTTCCTATATTGCTTGAAAATAGTGGTCTGCTTAATAATGTGGAACATCCTTCTTTAGTAGTTTTTCCTTTAATCAGGCTCACCTGGCAAACTAATGATCATAGGTGCCCGAGATTGTTTTCAGTGATACAAAGAGTCCTGACACAATTCCATCCATGGGCTTAATTGAAAAACAACTTATTTAATCTTTATGACACTTAAACACAATTTGCATAATAGTTTGGAACGCTGTGTATGTGTTTGCTGTGACTGGAAATCAGTGGCGTGCAGTGAGTTTTAAAGGAAGGCGAACAAAGACCCCGTAAAATTCTACATAAAGTGTCAAAAATAAAAATATTTATTCTTGAGAAAAACGTTCCCCATAAGTGTTGTTATTGATCAGTATTACTGGTGCAGATGTTTAAGGTTGAGCTTGTTTTAAACACTTGATATTCTGTTTACTCTGCAGTAGTGCATCATTAAAAAACAGTCACAGCTGAATTAAAAGCCTTGAGCATCATATCATATGGCATAGTTAACTGTATGTATCTACAGGATGATGAAATATTACTAAAAACTGAAGGTGGTATATTAGCAAAACACCTATTTAAACTTTATCCATTTGGTCAACTAAGTGATTTTTCAGATATGTTAATCTGAGTGTTGGTGAACCTCATCGTGTCCATTTATCCACGGCATAAATGGCAGAAGTCCCCCTCTCCATCATTAAAGGTTTCATTCTTAATGTGCTAAACGAGTTATTAAAAGTTTCTTACAGCACACGAGATGTTTACAAAGAGAAAACTCATCTGTCACAACCACAATTGAGAGTGCTAACTTACTTGCTAATGCTAACTGTGTTTCTACACAAAGTGCAGTTCATAACTGATCTCAGATCAGTAAAAACAGAGCCAGCAGCAGTGAATAAAGATCTAAAAAATAAGCTGACCATTGGGAAATCATGAGTAAGTCTCTTCCTGTATCTGTATTCTTAGGTGCTGCTGATGGCTATGAAGGATATGAACATTGCTAAGCTGACCTCTGCTGACCTGCCATTGTTCAGTGGAATCATTCAAGACTTGTTCCCTGCCGTAGAAACACCTGTAATAGACTATGGCAAAGTAAGTTAATCTAAATCAGCAGTCAAGATAAGCACGGATTTGATATACAACTGGTAAAAAATGGAAACATTGCAGGAATGTCTTTGTGTCCCTGTGTGCACAAAGCCAAACAAATAATATAATATCTCTTTTGGTCAGTGTTCTTGTGCAATAAGATGTCAGAAATAAGTTTAAAAAATGTGACCCTATGATCTTTCATAATGTATCACTTTTTTCTGATATGTGCAGTCTCACTTAGTGCATCACTGATCACTGACTCCTTGTCTATCTTTGGTCTCTTTATTTTCACAGTTGAAGGAAGCTGTGGAGGAGGAGCTTAATCGGAGTGGTTTGCAGGTGACACCCTTTACCGTGACCAAAGTCATCCAACTTTATGAGACCAAAAACTCTCGACACTCCTCCATGCTGGTGGGCAAGACAGGCAGTGCTAAGAGTGTTACCTGGAGGACCCTACAGAATGCCATGACTGCTCTGCATCAAAAAGGAGAGCCAGGCTTTCAGCAGGTCCAGGTTAGTTAGGATAGACAAGAAAGCATTTCTTTTTTCTTTTTTTTAAATTGTAATACTGCTTGCTTTTTTAATCAGAAAGAATGTTTTGTTGCCGGACTTTGAAGTTTGTATTCTTAATGGTAAAATTCTTCAACTACTGTCACAGGATTCTTTTTTTCTTTTTTCATGCAGTTACAGAACAGGCAGTAAGCATCGCAGTGATTAGATCTAAACAGGCAAACATGAATTAAAGGGACTGAAACTGGCTGCTTGCTTCAGTTTGATTAAATGAGGTCAAAGCTTGTGTCCATTGTAGGTTTTTGTCCCAGACAGACTGAACCCTCCCACTTCTTCCACATTAGACACTGAAGCATCATTTCAGCAGAGCTCTTCTCAGTGAAGTAATTGGAAGTCACATACGTCTCTAAGTGTGTGACCTTTTGCTCCTCCAAGCCCATCACTGAGAGGAAAACTCACAGTATGAACTCCCTCTGTAATAGAGAACAACCACACCTCAGATCATGGAGACTCACTTTCCACCACCACTGGCACTTTTTTAATATTTATCATAATGTGGCTGAAATCCAATTCTTACTAAAACTTTTGTTATGCTCGAGAGCTGACAAAGTGTCATATTAATATCTAAATGGTTCAATATTTCCCAGATTCAAATGTTCCATTAAGTTACCAACAAAAAAAGTAAAGAGTAAAGAGCAAAACATAAACAAAATTAGAACGCTGTCGCCTCATTTACATCAGTGTGTATTTCATCTTATGACTGATCTGTATTTAACTACATTCACTTATCTAGGGTTTTTTACAGCCTATAAATGATACATGAGATCCTCATCTGGCAAACTCTGCTACATGTTCTGCAAACAATGTAGCAGGACTTTGATCTGCTGAAGAAAGAACAATTTTAAAATGAGCTCAGACTTTTTTTCTTTTCTGTTCTGTAAAAAAAAGTTTTCATATTGTCATATATCAGACAATAACCATGTCAAATCCAATATATCCAAGCACTGAATGATTAGAGATTGGCTACTCTTCACAAACCTTCTGACTTATGAGCCTTTTTCTGTTGGTGTCTGTACACAGAGTGAAAATCCAATAGTAAAAATGTAAAAACAAAAATGTATTTATGCAACTGATGAACATTGGTTTGGCCAAATTCATCTAACTAAAGCCTTGCATTTCTTTACAAGCTACTCTCCATGATTTTAAAACAGAGCAGATGACTCCATTTTTACCGTTCATGTCTCATTTGGCAGGACTATCCTCTGAATCCCAAAGCCCTCAGTTTAGGAGAGCTGTATGGCGAGAATGATCTCTCTACTAACGAGTGGACTGATGGAGTGCTGTCATCCCTCATGAGATCAGCGTGCGCAGGTGCGAACCCCAGAAAAACACACTGTATGGATGATTCTTCCCCATAGCCTGTTCTACCTTCTAAACTGACTGAAATTGAATGTCACAGGGAAGTTTTTTATATGCTCAGTTTTTTTTTTAAGTCATGATGAAAACAAAATAAGTTCTTTGTTCCACGTGTGCATACTGCCACTTTGGAGCTTCACTGAGTACTGAGAAGCTACAGCATGCTGTGCAGCTTTATCTGCATAATCTTACATTGGGTGAGCTCATTTACAAACATTTATTGGCTTCACTTGTTACAATAGTCAAAATTTAAAATGAGATCCAGCACTAAAGAAGAATGATTCCTTTTTTTGGAGCTGTTAGAGAAATAATTAATCGATCTTGTTCATGACAATGTGTCACGTTTAGCTAACGGGCTCAGGCGCAGACCAGAAATCCTTGTAGAGAAGACAGTTTGTTGATACAGACAATACCAGGTGATTCTATATACAACGTGCTGGAAGGGGGGTCCAGGGCTCCGGGGTACGTGAGGGAAAGGAAGGGGATCAGACGCGCTCCAAAGAATCACTCTCCTCTCTCCACAACTGGGTTACACAAACCCACACACTCGTCCATGGGATGACAGGCAGGCAGGGAAAGGTCTGGGAAAGATATGAAACTTTAGTTAGAGGCGAACAGACAGAAAGAACTCACAGATTCTGATTCTCAAACTACTGAGCGACTGATGCTGATAGCTCGACGATCCAGCGACGAGTAGCACAGTGCTGCCATCTTAAGTAGGACTCGCAATTACGCAGATAGGCAGCAGGTGTGGAGATGGCAGATGCGTGGGCCAGGGGCGGGAGCCCATAATGAGCACCGCCGCGGCAAGGGAGAGAGAGAGCAAAAACAACAAAAACACATGTTGCCTAAGACGGGATCCGCTGGTGAGGCACAGGGACCATGACACAATGGTTTCAAAATGTATATTACATAGTATTGATTTTAGAGTTTCTTGCCATCAGTGTAAGTGTGAAGCCAGTTTACAAAGGAGAGATCTAAAGATTGAAAGGCAGTGCTTCTATTTTTATGAACTATTAAACAATACATCGACTTCTTACTGTCTTCTTGTTGTGAGTGTGAATGTTGCTATTACACACGTCTCTGTCATAATATCTTCTTTCCTCACTTAAGATGAGAAACCAGATGAGAAGTGGATTGTGTTTGACGGGCCAGTTGACACACTTTGGATTGAGAGTATGAACTCAGTAATGGATGACAACAAAGTGCTCACGCTCATCAACGGAGAGAGAATCTCTATGCCTGAGCAGGTGAGAACAGATCATGAAACAGCACTTTTCATTATTTGACCTTTGACTTTTTCTAATATCATTTATGGTCGCGCCGTCCTCTTCAAGTGCTCCAGTGTGCTGGTGAGAAGGCCAAGTTTTGAATCAGTTTCTGCAAGGAAAGCAGCAAAAATGCAGCGGCTAAAATAGTTTTGTTCAGCCAGACTGTTTTAGATTCTGTTCAGTAAATCCAGAAAAACAAAAGCTCAAACACATGATAAGATTAGTTTTATAAGACAAATAAGCAGCATTCAAGTGGCTTAATCCTTGTTATCCGGCTCACATATGAAATGGAAGAAAATTTCAGCTTATCATCACCCAGAATCGTCTGTGCTTTATTTGATTAACTGAGGGAGGGAGCTGAATCACACATGCTGACAATAAAGCTGTGCACACGCTGGAAGAGATTCACTTGTCCACATAGCTTTGAAGCTGACAGCTGGCTGCTTGCAAACATTTCAAGCTTCGGTTGCCTAGGTGACCCTAGGTGTGTTCACTACTGGGTTATATGTCAAACAGCGATTGTCACTCTCAGTGGTAGTCAATTTAGTCGGTTGACTGGAAGTTGGGAAAAGTTTATCTCAGGTCATGTTTTCTTCCTGTTGCCAGCAGTTATTTAACCTGCTGAGTCGCAGATCTCATTCAATTACTATGGACTAATTACTGGTTGCCACATTGCTGCCAGTTGCTTCCTGTATTTATGCAGCTTTAGTGAATATGTATAAAAACTACAATTCATTTGTTGCAGGTGTCTCTTCTATTTGAGGTGGAGAATCTAGCAGTGGCTTCTCCAGCTACGGTGTCCCGCTGTGGAATGGTCTACAATGATTATACTGATCTGGGATGGAAACCCTTTGTGCAGTCCTGGCTGAACAAGCGACACAAAGTACAATACAGTCACTCATAATAACTCTCATTAGGACATGCATTTCAGTTAAGAGTATGTATAGTTAACGAGTATGATTAGTAATGTTTTCTTTTTTCTGGCACCGTTCTCTTTACTTCCATGTGTCACTCTATGTCACTTCACAGGCTGAAGTGAACCATTTGAAGCCCTTGTTCGAGAAGTACATAGAGAGCACGATCAACTATAAGAAGAGCAACTGCAAGGAGCTGATCCCCATCGCCGAACTTAATGGCGTCACCTCTCTCTGCCGCCTCTATGACTCCCTGGCTACATCGAGCAGTGGGGTATAATAAGCAGAGTGCAAATGTAGATTGTAATCCCATCCATGGGTAATTGCACCACAACAGTGATGAATTGTCGATCTCTAATAGGTGTAACTAAATGCATTTTTCCTTTGCTCTATCTTCAGGTGAATCCTTCAGACACAGATAGCCTGGGTAGGATGGTGGAACTGTGGTTCATCTTCAGCCTTATCTGGTCCATATGTGCCTCTGTCGACGAGGATGGACGCAAGAGGATGGACAACTTCCTACGGGAGATGGAGGGAACATTCCCTGCCAAGGTCTTCCAGAGAACATTTTTGTTTACACACTAATGGCATATGAAATGAGTTAACTTCTATTCTATAACCTCATTACATTCCCCAATAAAGGTAGGGAATTAACCAGTGTCAAGTGTACTTATTTTGTAATTGTAAATAAACTATTTTTTTTACAAAATTTTAACAAGTAGACCAACACAGTAACCTGTTTTTTCCCCAATTATCACTCAAACCTTTCAATTCTATGAATTTGTTGAGTAGATGGTTGCACGCCTGCAAGCCTGTGTCAAGTGTTAAGGTATATGAATTCTTGCAGGACACAGTTTATGAGTACTACGTGGACCCAAAGAACAAATGCTGGGCTTCATTTGAAGATAAATTGCCAAAAGGCTGGCGCTACAATGCTTCGTAAGTAATCAGATGTTATTATGTGACCTGGATCTATGACATATTTATGTATCTCCCTGTCTTTTCCCTCAGAGCTCCATTCTATAAGATTATGGTTCCAACTGTGGACACCGTTCGCTATAACTTACTGGTTAAGGCTCTGGTGTTGAAACACTACCCTGTGCTGCTCACTGGGCCAGTGGGCACTGGTAAAACTTCAGTGGCTCAGAGTATTCTGCAGGGCTTAGATAACAAATGGAAAACCCTTACCATCAACATGTCTTCACAGGTCAGTTCATTGTATAGTCTGTGTTTAGCTGTGTATGCCATGTGTGTGCTGATGTTTATCTCTGTGCTTTAATTAGGCCTAATTAGTGCCTACTTGTTCTGGTTACAGTTATAAGCTGGTAGATGCTTTGAAGAAATATTTTAAAGATTTATGATTATTCACGTCGTTTCATCTTTCGTTTGCTGTCCAGACCACCTCTAACAACATCCAGGACATTATAGAGAGTCGCATAGAAAAGAGAACCAAAGGCGTGTATGTGCCAGCAGGTGGGAAACACCTGCTATGCTTCCTAGATGACCTCAACATGCCGGCTCATGACCTCTTTGGCTCCCAGCCACCCCTGGAGCTTCTGCGCCTATGGATTGACTATGGCTTCTGGTATGATCGCAAGAAACAGACCCTAAAGGTTGTCAAGGTGAGAAACTGAGTTTTAATGAAGGCATGAGTGAGGCGTGTTATAATTGGAGAGATAGTTTTGCTGCTTTCTAAGGGCCTTGGTTTAAACTGTGTGACAATGTGAAATGTTTTCTGTTTTATATGCAGAGGACACTACACTTTTTCTGTTGTGTTTCAGGACATGTTCTTGCTAGCATCAATGGGGCCCCCTGGTGGTGGGAGGACTCACATCACGCCGCGTTTTCAGAGTCGATTCAACCTCATTAATATGACTTTCCCTAATGTAAGTGTTGCTCTCTTTATGTCTTCCTGTCTTTTCTTCCTACAATTAAGCAGCGTGATATTTTAGCAGGCAGTTATGTTTTACTTTCTCTGTGTAATGCCTTCTTCATTTACACAGGCACATTTTTGCATTTCTTCAGTGTTGACTGTGGTTTTGCTCCTGTTGGTGTTTTCTGTTTGTTAGTGCTTTTTTCATGGCACCCTACAGGAATGACCCTGATTGTAATTATAGCCACGATGACAAATGCTGTAAAATTGCGTTCTCTTTCACATTTCTAACACCCTCAAGTTTACAATTGTGTTCTAGCCTGCCTGTGCGCTGCCCTGCTAATTTACCTCCTACCATCTCCCCCTCCCTCTTTGTTCCCTTATGTGTTTGTTATTCTTATTTTGTAGTTTTGGGCATGTTTATAATTTCCCTGTTTTATTGTTCACTCCCTTCTTCGCTCCCTTCTAATCACCGTCTCTTTTTAGTATTTTCATTTATCAGCTAGCATCAGTTATCTGACTCCAATCTCAACCCTGCTTTCTGTTGCCTTAGAAGAGCTAAATTAAATTTGCTTTAAAAATTGCTGGAGCCATGCTGCATTCAGGATCTAAACACTTGAAATTTTAGTTGCTTTGCCTGGTTTATGTGTGAATTGGGCAGCATGAAATTAGATTTTAAGAAATTATCTTGCTGTTGTAACCACTACACCTGCATTATCCTGGTATGCTACTGACATGTCTGCATGTTGTGTTTTGGGAATATTGTTGCCTTTCCTCTCTGCATGCAGGCCTCCCAGATCAAGTGCATCTACAGTGCCATGATCAACCAAAAGCTCCAGGAGTTTAAGGAGGAGCTGAAGCCCATTGGAAAGCTTCTCACTCAGGCAACCTTAGAGCTGTATAATGGCGTCACTGCCTTTTTTCTTCCCACTCCAGCCAAGATACATTACCTCTTCAACCTCAGGGACATCTCCAAGGTACATTTGTGTACATCAGTATGAACTTCTGTTGCACGGCACATAAATAGTACAACCAAAGACTGCTTAAAATGCATTTTCCATAAAACACTAACTAAACTTCACCTTGGTAAGAATAACACATATCTACTTGGTCACACATTTTCTTGCCTAAAATCACTTTTAGGTAACAGTCTTCATGAGTTCATTCAGATTTTAATGAAAACTGTGAATTATTTAGTACCTTTGAAATTAAAATGCTCTGTGATATATCTTTCCCCCCCTGTTTATCTCTTGTAGGTGTTTCAAGGTTTACTAAGAGCTCATCCAGACTTCCATGATACCAAAACCAACATTACTAGACTGTGGATCCATGAATGTTTCAGGTGATCACAGTATTTGAATGCCTTTCTGCAGTGCTTTATAAATTAAAATGCATGGGTATAATTTTGTCATGTATACAGAGAATAATATCTGGATGATGTGATTTGTCAATTTCAGGGTTTTCTCAGATCGGCTTGTAAACCACAGTGATATGGATACCTTTATTTCTCTCCTAGAGGAAAAACTGGGTTCACTCTTTGACCTCACCTTCCACAGCATCTGCCCGAACAAGCAACTGCCAATATTTGGTACTTAATTATTTGCATTCTGTGCATAAACATTGTTTCTCCAATATGTGTAAAAATACTCCCACAGATGAGTTCATGGGTTGATGGCTAATTTCTAAGTCCATTACCAGCCCAGAATATGTGAAACTGTTTAAATGTGTTTATTGTTGTTCTGTGGGGTAGGTGATTTCATGAGTGAGTCGTCTGTCTATGAGGACCTGCATGACATGAAGAGTCTCAAGAAGTTCATGGAAACACAGCAAGAGGACTACAATCTGACACCTGGCGTGGTGCCTACAAACCTGGTGCTCTTCAGAGATGCCATCGAACACAGTACATCTGAAACGCAACACACACAACCACGCACATTTGCATGCATGTTTAAAACAGGGCAATACACCTGATGCATCAACCCACAGTGTCAGTTCCACCCACAAGTCATTGTACTGTTAAAGGTTTCTCACTTTTAACAATCAGATCTATCTTGAAACTGCTTTGAAAAACAGAGAAAAAGAGCAAAACTAAAAGCTGAGAGACTAAGGACCTATCAGCACGCTCAATACTGTCAGCATGCTATTTTGTGGCATGGTATTTAAGTCAGTAGCAGTGCACTATTGTCTAACTCACACTAATTTTAGTTTGTATATTGTATTTCCTCCTGGGATTTCCGGGCACGGTGAAGCTGATGTGTTATATCTTTCTGCTCCCTTTGCAGTTACTCGGATCATTCGAGTGATCAGTCAGCTCAGGGGCAACATGCTGGTGGTAGGTGTCGGGGGCTCAGGTCGGCGAAGCCTGTCTAAGATAGCTGCCTTCATATGTCAGTACCAGGTATTCCAAGTGGAAGTCACCAAGCAGTACCGCAAACTGGAGTTTAGAGAGGGTGAGGTCCGCCACACAACCGTTACATTCGCAGACTTTTGAGAAACTGCAATTTGTCTACTACCTTCCAGTTAAAATGAAAAAAGCTAAAACTAAACATGCCAATTTAATAATATTAGGAAATTCGTGGATGTCAGCATTGCATAAGTTGAATATTTTTACTAGTACAGTGAGGGATTTTAAGTGTGCGTGTGTCTGTGTGTGTGTGTGTGTGTGGCTTCTAGACATCAAGAAGCTGTACCGTTTGGCGGGTGTGGACAACAAGCCCACAGTCTTTCTGTTCAATGACACCCAGATTGTTGACGAATCCTTCCTAGAGGATATCAATAACATCCTGAGTTCAGGAGAGGTGCCTAACCTATATAAGCCAGACGAGTTTGTAGAGGTGTGTATAGCTTTCATCTGGCCAGTATGTCTTTCTATCTCTAGGGCATATCATTTAATTTCCATACCATATTTATTCATTCTATGAAGCCAACAGGTAGCATATGGGTAAATGAAATCGGTTTTCACAAAGCGTAGATTCAAAATGCTCATATCCTCATGCAGTGTGTAACGCTGTCTCTTTGCCTGTAGGTATGCAATGCTCTTTCAGAGTCTGCCAGGAAAGACAATGTGGCTGAGACTCCTGACTCATTGTTCAGCTACCTGATCGAGCGAGTTAGGAACAACCTGCACATTGTGCTCTGTTTGAGTCCAGTGGGAGAGCCATTCAGGTAGAGTCTATTTATGTAATGTATCCTGACTGACAAGAAGTTCCTGCCCCCTTTTTGGGGGTTTTTTCTCCAGATTTTTTTAAACTACTGAATAAATGTGGGACTGGAGGAAGAAAGGGATGAAAGTGTTTTTTGCTGTGCTACAGTATTTAAACTGAGAAATCCACTTTGTGACTCCAAGTAAAATGAACACAATAAACCCTCTATGATATCATTTTAGTCATGGTGATTTGTAAATAAATACATTTAAATCAACTGGCAGCCTTTTACAGAGCGATTAGTCCCTACACCACTCTGCAAAGTTGCAGTTAGAACAGTGGGTCATCGAAGATAAACAAGGTCAAGTTATTTGAGTGATTCTAGAGCAAGGACTCGTGCTGAGACAAACGGCCAGCTGTCTGTACACACAAACATGTAGTGAGCAAATAGATGAACACACATTTTCTTTTGTTGATAAAAACAGCTCTTCACTGACAAGCATTAAGGGAAGAGCTTGTTATGAGTGGTAGGCCTTTTAACCCTTGTTGCGATTAGCGGTGCAGTGTAGCAGTCGCACAATGTTGAGAAGTGGCTGTTTGCCTACAGGAACCGCATCCTCCAGTACCCAGCTCTTGTTAACTGCACCACTATAGACTGGTTCTGTGAATGGCCCAAAGATGCCCTCCTGGAGGTTGCTGAGAGGTACTTGGACGGAATGGAGCTGGGCTCAGTGGAAGGGGTGAGGCATGCACACACAAAGAGACATATGTGCACTTTTACCTTTGAGCATTTAAGCACAGAGGGGAGAAGATATTCCATGATTTGTCTCAAGGTAACATTTCTACGTTTCTGTGTGACGTTTTAGATCCAGACAAAGGTTGCCAGTATCTTTGTGACCACACACCAGTCAGTAGCACAAGTCTCCCAAAGAATGAAACTGGAGCTGAGGAGACAAAATTATGTGACACCAACAAACTACCTGGAGCTGGTGTCTGGATACAAGAAGTAAGCAGCTTTTTACCTTTGAATTCCTCCTTTGCTTGTCTCCACTTTTCCTACCACATTGAAATGCTTCATAAGTGTTTTACGCTCACTTGGATAGCAATGAAGATACACTGCACTGTTGTAGGTTATGAGTTTGAGGGTATTTACAGTTGCAGTCTGTCTGACTCTTCTCTACTGCGCTTCCTTGGTGGTTAAATAGCTCTGCTTGCCCGTTCCATTCCCTAAATGCGCATCTCTGTTAAAATCAGCTTGTCGGGCTTCTGTTTGCGAATGTGTTTGTGCCGATCCAGACTGCTGGCGGAGAAACGCGGTGAGTTGGGAGAGCAGGTGAGCAAGCTGCGTAACGGCCTTCTGAAAATCAGTGAAACGAGGGAGAAAGTGGAGGCCATGTCTCTAGAGCTCGAGGAGGCCAAAAAGCAGGTTGCCGAGTTCCAGAAACAGTGTGATGAATATTTGTCCGTCATTGT
Organism: Maylandia zebra; assembly: GCF_041146795.1. Lineage (NCBI taxonomy): Eukaryota > Metazoa > Chordata > Actinopteri > Cichliformes > Cichlidae > Maylandia > Maylandia zebra. The sequence continues at coordinate 44,732,062 of NC_135169.1, read as the reverse complement.
GCAACAAAAGAAAGAAGCCGACAGCCAACAGAAGGTATGTGCTACAGTACATGAACATAACTCACTGCAGAGATTGAAGTAATATTTGCGTGGGTTACTTCCACGAGTCACCTAAAGATCCTTTTGAATTAAAACTGAAAACTGATTTTTTTGAAATGTTATGTGGTAGATTGTTACTGAAAAAACGGAATAAATAATAACAGTTGAACTCACATTCACTCACATGTGTGCTTGCATTCAGACGGTGAGTGATGAAAATGAGAAAATCGGGGCAGAAGAGTTGCAGTGTAAAGCCATGGCTGAGAATGCACAGAGAGACCTGGACGAGGCCCTGCCTGCCCTGGAAGAAGCCATGAAGGTATGTTTGTCCCGCTGACTGCTCTCATGGAATAACATGTATGCGCTTACTTTGTTCATTATATTGTCTGGTTTGGTGAGTAATTTGCTACGAGTACCACTCGGCATGTGTTTTATGTCTTATTTGTATTGGATTTTCACACGACTGAGCCTTCTAACAACCACACATTGATGTTTTTGCACATAGGCTCTGGAGTCTCTGAATAAGAAGGACATGACAGAAATCAAATCATACGGCCGTCCTCCTGCACTGGTGGAGACAGTGATGCATGCTGTTATGACCCTTCTGGAGAAAGAGCCAACCTGGGCAGAAGCCAAGAGACAGCTGGGTGAGCGACAGCAGCAGTGCAGAAATTAATTGAAGAGAGAGTTTGGCAAAAGAACAGAAATAACAGGCAAAACTGTAGTGTAGTGAAAATGAGTACAGCACAATCAGAGAATTACAGTCCACAGTTACAATCAGCTTTTTTGAGGAAAAAGGGTGATTGTAAATGTTATATTAGGGGTTAAATGTACTCATTCTTTTTCATCTTTAATACAGCAATTGATTGTTAACTGACTGTCATGTGTCTCTGGCAGGTGAGGGAAACTTCATCAAAACATTGGTTCATTTTGACAAAGATAATATATCAGACCGTGTTTTGAAGAAGATTGGCCTGTACTGCAAGCAAGTGGACTTCCAGCCAGAGATCATCGGCAAAGTATCGCTGGCTGCCAAGTCACTCTGTATGTGGGTCAGAGCCATGGAGGTAAGAGGTCGCTACACACGGTCACACACACTTTTAAACATACTTACAAATAACAATAGTCACCGTGGACCTGCTAGCATATGGTAAGTGGTAGTTGGTTATAGTTAAACATGGCGATATATAACGGATTGTAGATAAACAAAAGACACTGTCATCCACAGTGCAGGTTAAGCACACTACAGCAAAAGAAGAAAGCACATGCCCAAGAAAGTAGAATATGAGAACAGTAACAAAAAAGAAGCTTCGTTACATATGATGAGAAAAAGTCTGGGGCAAAACTAAATCCATGAATGTTTATATGGTTTTTCCAGGTGTACGGTCGTGTCTACAGGGTAGTAGAACCAAAGCGTGCCCAGCTGAATGCTGCCATGGCCCAGCTAGCAGAGAAGCAGGCCGCGCTGGCCGAGGCTCAAAACAAACTACGAGCGGTATGAAGAACCAGTACATCATGGAACCACCAGACAGATATAAGCGTTTGATTGATGAGAGCTCAGTTTGCAAAAGAGCATAATGGCGTTCCATTATTATAATCGATCTGCATGTGTTTGTGAGCAGTTGGGGGGAAAATTGGAGCAGCTGAAAAAGCAGCACAGTGAAAAGCTGGCCATGAAGGAGAGTTTGAGGAAGAAATCAGATGAGATGGAGGTGAAACTGGACCGTGCTGGCAAACTGGTGACTGGACTTGCTGGAGAGAGGGTCCGCTGGGAGGAGAGAGTTGTTGTACGCCCCCCCCCCCCCCCCCCCCCCCCCACACACACACACACACATACCCACTCACCTGTCTAAACTTAAAATACTACTTAAAATATGGCAAAGAACAATACTTAACATAAAAACCCACATGCATCTTTATGTAATCCAGATCTGTGTGTTTTTCAGGGCCTTGAAGAAAATATGGGGTATCTGGTGGGAGACTGTTTGCTGGCAGCTTCTTTTCTCTCATACATGGGCCCCTTCCTTTCCAACTATAGAGAGGAGTTGCTTCAAATCTGGATGAAGGAGGTCAGGCAGCCAAACACACTGTTAAAGCACCCAGTAAATCCTACTGTGCAGTAAACTTCTAGTGAACGTCTAAGAAAAAAATGCCCTCTTAAAATTGAATGACCCATGTATACTGTACTCTTTTATTTTTCTTGTTTTTTATTTCTTCTCTCTCTCTTTCTATATCTGCTTACACTCTTTTCAGGTAAGGGGCTTAGGGATCGCATGTACACCAGGATTCAGTTTTGCAGTTTTTATGTCCAAACCCACAGTGGTGAGAGACTGGAACATCCAGGGCCTGCCCACTGATGCTTTTTCTACTGAGAACGGAATTATAGTCACCCGTGGAAACCGGTCAGTGCATCATTCGGTATCTTATTATAAGTTTTATTATTATTAGTTTTGGGGAATCTCATTTTATTCGTTTTTTTTCTGGATTTAGAGTTGTGCATGTATGTTTTACAGTTTACAAACCATGTGTGAAGGTGTAAATACAACTTCTTATATCTTTCTCTGCTCTTTTTGTCAAGATGGCCACTGATGGTGGACCCTCAAGGCCAAGCTTTGAAGTGGATTAAAAAGATGGAACTATCAAGGGTAAGAACTGGGTTCTTTCTTTCCCACCAAGTGCTGGGTGGGAACATTACATCCTCAAATATAACTCAAAATACATTACTAAACTTTGTTTGACTGCCCATAAAGGTTTAGTAGATACATTTTCATTAACTCTAGCTGTCCTCTCTCTTCTTTCTTTTTTTATTGCCGTGCCTGGTAGCAATGCATTTCCCTTATTTGAGCTGACCTTTTACTTTTCTGAGACTATCACAACTCATCTCAAATTCACTGCACCAACATACTCATGATCCCCCTCAAGTAATTACTGAACCTATGAAGACTGCCTGCCAGTACTTTTTACAAAGCAAATAAGATGAACTTCACTGACATTTAAAAATCTCAACTCAGATGAGTTTATAAATATAAAGAAATACATTTTTAATGATTATGAATGAGGAATTATTTCTGAGGCTGTTGGTATGTTTTTGTGTTTGACAGGCTGTGTTGTTGTTGTCTCTTATCTGCCAAACTCGCAGGGTCTCAAAGTAATCGATTTTCAAATGCCAGACTACCTGCGGGTGCTGGAGAATGCCATCCAGTTTGGGAATCCTGTTTTGCTGCAGAATGTCCAGGAGGAATTGGACCCCTCTCTCAACCCAATTCTCAACAAGTCCCTGACATGCATAGGTGTGATGCAAATGCATGCACACGCACACATAGGCAAAGTCACACTTTAAAATAGCAGCTGGTGAAATAAATTTTTACCTGTTTGAGTGGTTTCAAATCCAGGTGGAGACTTTTCTGTCTGGAGTTGCATGTTCTCCCTGTGTCTGCAAGGGTACTTCCACCCATAGTCTAAAGACCGTTCATTTATAATTCTAAATGAATGTGAGTGTGCCTCTAGGACAGGTGGAGGACACTGGATAGATGGATGGATATGAATTCATTATGTTTATGCATCTACGTGTTTGCAGGCGGCAGGTTGCTGTTGAAGCTGGGTGATAAGGAGGTGGAGTACAGTGCTGAGTTCCGCTTCTATATCACCACCAAGCTGTCTAACCCCCACTACACCCCAGAGATTTCTGCAATGACCACTATAGTAAACTTTGCTGTTAAGGAGCAGGTGAGCATGCATGTCTGTGAAACCATATGTGTCCTCTGTATGTTCTGGCTACTTAATAACTCCATATAACTCCTAATTTTTGTCTATATGCAGTTTCAGGTATTAGATGCCGTCTTAATTTACCTGTCACTGGGATTTTTGTGTATTTTGCATGCATGCACACAGGGTTTAGAAGCCCAGCTACTGGGAATTGTGGTGCGTAAAGAGCGTCCAGAGCTGGAAGAGCAGAAAGACTCTTTGGTGATTAGCATTGCCTCTGGCAAGAAGAGCCTGCAGGACCTGGAGGATGAGATTCTCAGGTTTCAAACATTGACCTTTGTCCTTCTTCATCAATATTTTCCTCACATAATGGACAATGTTCAGTTTAGATCCAGTCTTTTATTACCACCAGCTGTACCAGTAATAGTAATTATAACATGTTTGTTAAAGTAGCCATGCCTACTGTACCTCCATAAGAACCAAGGATTATATAAAGGAACGGAAAAAGTGTCAACTTCCATTATTCTCTTATTAGTACTTCAGGCAAAAAGTACTTTGAGAAAGAGCAACTGATTAAGACCCTACCCAGCATTAAATATCTGTATACAGTGTATATATATTAATATCTTAAAGATCACAAGTTGTGCATATCACCTTGTTATGGTGATCACTCATGTTTTCAGCCATGCAGTTCTCGAAAGCTCGAAAGGAAATTCTTTCCAAGGAATGAGATGGTTTTCTACCCATGAATGAGAGCAGGTTTTTGTATTTGGGCTGGGGGGTTGTTTTATTTTTATTGTTGTATGTTTATGTCTGTTCTACCAGACTGCTGAATGAGTCAACTGGCTCGCTGCTGGACGATGTGCAGCTGGTAAACACCCTGCAGGCATCCAAAGTGACAGCCACTGAAGTTTCAAAACAGCTGGAAAGCAGTGAACAGACCGAGCTCAAGATCGACTCTGCAAGAGAGGTCAGGTCTCAGGAGAGCGGAGAGGGGATTGTCCTCCTTTGCTTGGTCTTACAGTAAATGTAGCATTTCTTTATTATTGCATGCTGTTTGGAAATGATAATAAAAAGTCTTTAATATTTTTGTGTTGACAGGCCTACCGTCCATGTGCTGAGCGAGCCTCTATTCTCTTCTTCATTCTAAGTGACATGGGCCGCATTGACCCCATGTACCAGTTCTCATTGGATGCCTACATTAACCTGTTTAACCTCAGCATAGAAAAGAGCAAGCGCAGCCAGAAGCTGGAGGAGAGGATCACCAACCTCAATGATTATCACACATACGCAGTGTACAAGTAAGCATTGTTTTGAAATCACGTCTGCTTCTGTGTGTTACATGATGTATACGATGCATAAATAAACAGTTCTACTTGATAAAAGAGCGAGCTGATGTAGTGATATGCTGCACACTGGGCATGTAATATGTATCTGAACTTGCTGTGGAAAGATCTGTACACCTGTAAGATTTTGATATAATTAATCAGAAACGTACACTTCATCATTTGCTACTGCTGCTGTATCCTGGTGAGTCTTCCTAACGCGTGGTTTTGTGTTGGGCAGGTACACGTGTCGTGGTCTGTTTGAGGCTCACAAGCTGCTCTTCAGCTTCCAGATGTGTGCCAAAATTCTGGAGGTGGCCGGAAAACTCAACATGGATCAGTATAACTTCTTGCTTCGAGGTGGAATTGTAAGAAAAACAGAACAGACACATTGTTGATGGTAAAAGCTTTCCTCACCAGTAGATTTGCTAATATCCCTCAAAAAGACCTGTAGGGTGTATGAGTGTGTTTAGTATATGCTATATATCCTATATTGATGAGATAATTAGACTACTGACTGATGATTGACTGATTGATGCTTGTAGGTTCTTGATAAGAAGGGGCAGATGGATAACCCATTTACCAGCTGGTTGGCAGACTCCAGCTGGGACAACATCACACAGTTGGATAAGCTGCCCGGCTTCCGTGGCATCGTGTCCTCCTTTGAACAATCCTCTCGAGACTGGAACGTTTGGTTCACCAGCTCTGAGCCAGAGAATGCTCCACTTCCAGGTCTGAATGTGCTATAGAGGGTACATTTTTGTTCTTATGGAGGAAAGTCTTCTCACTGTGAGCAAACTGACTGAGCGTGCTCTCCTGAGAGGCCGGGTGAACTGATGTGCAAGAAAGTCAGCTTTTTCTTACTGCTGTGCAACAGTTTTAATTACTTGACTATTTGTTTTTCTTCTTGTCTTTATGCATCACTCCTAATAAATTGTATAATTACAGATTTACATTTTTTCCCCCTTTAGGTGATTGGGAGAGTAAGTGTAATGAGTTCCAGAAAATGCTGATAGTGCGTGCTATGCGTCCCGACCGTGTCTCTTTCTGCATTACCTCCTTCATCATTAAACACCTCGGCTCTCGCTTTGTGGAACCACCTGTACTCGACATGAAATCAGTGAGTTTCAGGTCTTTTTAAACTAATTCCTGATATTTTTCCAAGTATCATGATTAAAGGTTTGGATTCTTGTTAATATAATCTTTCTAGTTGCAAGTGAATTTTTGCTTGAAGTGTCAAAATCTCCAAAAATCCCATTGCAGAGTTACTGTTAGGTGTCAAGTAAGTTGCCTTTTTTTTTTAAAATCGTCTCACTCTCTTCCAGCTTTTTTGATGAATGTGCCATCTTTGTCTTCTCCTTAGGTTGTGGAGGAATCAACTAGCTGTACTCCTCTGATCTTTGTTCTGTCTCCCGGGGTGGACCCTACAGGCGCTCTGCTGCAGCTAGCTGAGGCTTCTGGGATGAGCAACCACTTCCAGGCTCTGTCTCTGGGCCAGGGACAGGCTCCCATTGCCAAGAGCATGATAGAGGAGGGCATTAAGAACGGTGCTAGACCAGTTGCTATGTTTGTTTGTTTGCTTTTTAACGATCACCGTGTCTGATTACTCAAATAGGAATCTACACGTAGAACTAAACTGAACTGACTCTTTCAGGTCATTGGGTGTTCCTGGCCAACTGTCACCTGTCTCTGTCATGGATGCCTGAGCTGGACAAGCTGATTAAGCAGCTACAGCTGCAGAAGCCCCACCCAGACTTCAGGCTCTGGCTCAGCTCTTCACCACACCCTGATTTTCCCATTACCATCCTGCAGGCTGGCATCAAGATGACCACTGAACCACCGAAGGTACACACTCACAGACACAGCTTTGTGTCGCTACAGTCATACAATATATACATTCTTGTATGTGTGAGTTTTACTTGTCACTACTTACACGCTACACGTAACTGAAACTATAAGCTCTAAACTCTTAACACTTCCCGTTCTCATTCTCAGGGTGTTAAAGCCAACATGAAGCGTCTTTACCAGCTGGTGACAGAAGCTCAATTCAACAGCTGCAATAAACCCGCGTTCTACAGGAAGCTCCTCTTCTCCCTCTGCTTTTTCCACAGCATCCTTCTGGAAAGGAAGAAGTTTCTACAGATGGGCTGGAACATTGTGTATGGCTTTAATGATTCTGACTTTGAGGTGAGAGATTCATTTGATACAGGAAAAAAACTGTGACAGCTATTGGAAAGGACAGAAAAACAAATGTTTAGTGCAGTGATAATGTTTGTGTTTACATCTGCTGATTGATGTAGTGAAGATCACATGGTTTTGTATGTAAAGAAAAAGATTGATTGATTAGGATAAATGTACGTGTGTCTTTATTAAAGACAACACATTAATTTAGAGTAATTAATAATAAGTATGCAGGTAGTTGATTTTATTTTCCTAACAACACGATGCTCTCCTGTGTCAGAGAACAATAATGTAGTAAACAAAAGTACAACAAAATGCAAATCACAAGAACTTAGTTCAGGTGTGTGAGACTGATTCATTAACATTTCTTTTTTCTTTCTGCTCCAGAGAGTTTTGCACTTGTCCTTGATGTGTTGTGTCAGATTTCAAACCCAGTCTGTTAAGCTCTTTGTCTTAATACTTCCCAGGTGAGTGAGAAACTACTCAGTCTGTACCTGAATGATTATGAGGAGATTCCCTGGGATGCACTCAAGTACCTCATTGCTGGGGTCAACTATGGAGGTCACGTCACCGATGACTGGGACAGACGTCTTCTGACCACATACATCAATGACTACTTCTGTGACGCTGTCATAAACCAGCCATTCTTCAAGTAAGATATTATTCAGTGTGCTAATGCAAGTATACTAGTAACTGCTTCAAACCAGTGCACTGTGCTAATAATTTAAATATGTTTTGGTAAACAAAAGCACTTTTGCAGAAGTACCGATGCCTAAACATTTCCCATATTTGATGCAAACTGTTGCTTCAAACTGAGACTTTCTGAAGGACCTTTTTGCTCACAGAGTGCTAGCACCACCAAGAGGACAGCAAGGTCATCACTTCTTAAGAAAAGCAGATACACCGAGTGCTGTCAAGATCTCTTACTCTGTTTATTTACTGGCTTCACAAATCGTGTGTTTCTATCATTTCTACCCAAAGACTCAGATTTCCCCTTAGATAAATATCAAGTGAAATCTTTGAGGCTTAGAATACAAACCTTCAGTGCTCCATTCACGCAGGAGTAGTTGTAGAACGATTGTTTGCTAATGTGTTGAGGCAATCTGAAGCACAGGAAATTACTACCACTTCATGTTGCTGCTCCCAACAGAACACTTAATCTTATCATATGTATTATGATGATGTTGTCTTTTTTGCACTGTTATTATGCTGATGGGCATTTTATATAATATATATATATAATTATTAACCCCTTTTTCTCTGTCAGGTTATCAACTTTAACCAACTATTACATCCCCCGTGACGGTTCCCAGGCTTTATACAAGGAATATATCGACAGGATGCCATCCACAGAGCATCCAGAACTATTTGGCCAGCACCCTAATGCTGACATTGCAAGCCAGATCGCTGAGACTAAGACAGTGTTTGACACCCTGCTCTCCCTGCAGCCCCAGGTTACCAGCAAGACTGCTGCTGGGGGTAGTAGAGAAGATAAGGTGAGGGTGAAACAAGTTGGGAGGAGAGAACAGGGATGAAACTACAAAATGTAATAATGTGCATATTGAATAAAGTTGTTTTGTTTTGTTTTGTTTTTGTTTTGTTTTTTAACGCTGGGCTTAACAGTTAATCAGTGTACTGGGCCGTATAGCCTGAATGGCATCATCTCTCTTTAAAAGTATGTGTAGTAGAACGTGGGAAATGTAATGTTCTTTTTTCCAGTTAATGGTTAGTAATTGCTTGAAAAAGGCTGTCTGCGTGACTCCAGACAGCCATATTTGACAGATTTCTTCCCAGCAATGCTTAGACATCCATATAGTTACATAACACTGGCTAACAGTCATCAGTGTAATAAGATATAGATCTGGGAATCTGTGCTTTATGGCTTATGCTTCACCCTGAAGTTTAAGGAAAGGACTCAGAAGGTTTGTATTCTATAAAACTGAAACTGTGTGTTATTAGGACATTATACTGTTTATTTGGGTTTTGTTGTTTTTAATAAATTAAATTTAAAAAAACTGTTCTGTTAGTTATTAGCAGAGTGCTGTTGTGGTGCAAGATCAAGATCAGAGCATTTATCACAACTTTAAATTGCTTCTAACACAAGTCCCACATGCTGGTCCCACTTAGCTGCTGCTTTTGAATGTTGATGGATCTGATTATATCTAATCACCCGTGCATGGATTTGCTTTCAGATATAGCTCTGTTTATTATTTCTGCTTTGTTTAAAGTCAAGTTAAAGGCACATTATCTCTTAGGATCCTTCTTGGAGGTATTGGCAGTTTGTCTCTGTGCTTTAAATGCTGTAGTTTTATAGTAGTGTGAACAGTCTAATTGGTAAAATCTCATTATCACCACTTTTATATTGGTTCTCCTGGAGTGTGTATTTTACTACTGGGAATGAACCTGTTATATCTGCTTTATTTGTGTTTCTAGGTATTAGAGCTGTTGACAGATGTTCGTGTAAAGATCCCAAAATACATTGAATGCGAGGGCACGAGAACCCTCTTGTTGGACAACCCTTCACCTCTTAATGTGGTCTTGCTGCAAGAGATCCAGAGATACAACTCTCTGCTGAGCACCATTAAGTATGAACTCTGTGTGTGTGTGTGTGTGTGTGTGTGTGTGTGTGTGTGTGTGTGTGTGTGTGTGTGTGTGTGTGTGTGTGTGTGTGTGTGTGTGTCTGTTTTATTGTACCTTGATGTGTAAATCTACAGTTTCAAATGAGTTAAATGTAGGTGTCATATGCCATCAGGTAGAAAAACAAATCTGAGGCTAAAATTGTGCAGTTTCACAGCTGAATAATTGCACTTTATTTTCACTGAATAATTCAGACCCTGCTAACAAAAGTGCTTTCTCTCACGTGTTTGATTTTTTTGATTTTCACTCCTTCCAATTAGCCTCTGTACCAGTTTGAAGACAATAACAGAAATTAAAAAAGCAGAAATTCATATTTATTTTTGGCTGGGTCAGCTATTCATATTTTTTTAAGTTATAAAACAATGCTATTTATTTCTATTTTTAACTTAATGTTGTGGCTCAGGAGCTAAAGCGTACTAATCCTGAATTCCTGATGCATGCATCAGTGTGAGTCAGTCTATGTGGAACAGTTAAGCAGTGGGAAGTAGTAAAACACATAGAATGAAGTGCAATATAAATGTGGTTGAGTACAAAAGTGCTGTATAGGTATCAGTCCATTTACCAGTGTTATTAAAGACAAATCAATAACAGAAAGTTGTGCACTTGATAGAATAACTTAAGTATAACATGGTGTGGTCTTGTCGCAGAGCGCTAATAATCCTAGATGTGTTTTAGGCAGTGCTGGGGCCGTTATTCCAAAAGAAAAGTCATGTATTACACATTACTCGTTACTTGTCTTAAAAGTAACATAAAGTACATTACGTGATTACTCACCAGAAAAAGTAATTAATTACGTTACTCATTACATTGCTTTGTCATTATGAGACGATGCATTTCAGATCAATTTACAGAATAATTACCAGTTAACAAAATAAACCTTAGATGACAGTTACATGTACCCGCACAAATCCTAATGAGGACTCAGGGGCATCTTTCTTTTAGTGTTTGCATATAAACACGAAGCCAACAACACAAAGCAAAGTTGAAAACCAGCCAAAGACAACTTAAAGTGATTCTACTGTAGACAGATAGAAATGGATGCTACAACGCTGCAAGCCTGACTTCTTATCACTCCTTTTGTTACCTGCTAAAGTTCAGGCTCTGCGTGCTGAGTTGGGTTCAGCATGCGCTCAGCTTTAACATCAGTCTAGGTTCTTGGCTAGCTTTGTGTTAGCATGCTGTCACTGCAGCTTTCCCAGCTGAAGCTGCGTTAGTATTACAGCGCGGTTGTTTCTGTCCTAGACGCAGTTTGGATTTCACCATCCTGCTCTTGTGCTTATGTGCAAGACGAAGAGTAATTTCAAAAGGCTCAATGCTAGTTACTGCTAAACACCTATCAATCAAATGTTTTACACATTTTGTCACAGTTGACACAGTTTTACTGTAACTGTGTATGTTTGTGTTTTAGATCATCTCTGGTGGAACTGGAGAAAGGGATCAAAGGCTTAGTAGTGATGTCACCCAGCTTGGAGGAGATCTTCAACTGTATCCATGATGCCCGTGTACCATCGCTGTGGGAGAAGGTGCAAACACACACGTGCACACAGTTTATTACAGCTACCAGTGCAGGATAGTTATGATCCTTTACTGATCCTTCTTGGGTCTGTCTCCTTATGCAGATGTATTCTTCTGTATATGTCTCTGCTAGCTCAACAAGAACACTGTAGATTATCAAATGCACTTTTCTTCAACTGTGGGTCCGTTTTTTGGGGGTTGTAGAAATGCAAAGACCTGTTATGAGATTAGACTTCTAGGCTAGAAGTTCATTGAGGTTACAAAAACATTAACCCAAATATGCTCCACTGTGCATTCACTGGTTATCTTTTCTCAGCTGCATGAGGCCGCTTCTCACTGTTTAAAAATAAATCGATGCACTCACACGTCCTATGTGTGAAGCACACGTTCTAAGTCATGACAGATGTGAAACTGCATGTGGTACTTTCTGATTATCTTACTTCATAAAGTTGACAGACAGACTACAACGAGGATGGACTGCTAAGATCAATAGTGCTGAGAAAGCTACTTATTGGAAAATTGGGCGCACATGAAAAGCCAAAGAAGATTTTGCTGAATCAGAACTGAAGTAAAACTGAAAAGGAGTAACAGAATGCGTGATTAAAGGCATACTGTGAAGAGAAATGTAACTTTTCTTTGGTTTGGCCGTGCTGTACTGTATAATCAAGCACTGACCAAGCATTTCTGAATAAGGGTCGCAGATAATATTTCAATACTGACAGAGCGCTGTGTTTATTTTTCCATTACATATTCTGATTTAATCTGCATTTTAAGCCTTCCTCTCCCTGAGATAGTTACCACAGATTCCTTTGGTGTGTTGCTGCTTGACAGAGGCCCTTCAGATGTCTGCTCTGCACTCATATCACATATTGATCCCTGTGATTGTGATCCGATCAGCACGGATCTAATCTGCTTTGAGCCACTGAAACAGCTGCATGCCTGTCTCTGTGCTCACTCACTGGTCTGTTATTAAATGTGTATTTATCCATCACCCTGCCTGGCTACGCAGACATACATTTATTGTTCTGGTCTGTCCACACACAAACACACACACACACACACACACACACACACACACACACACACACACACACACACACACACACACACAGATGGGCTCAGTGTGGCTCTGGCTGTATTCCAGCTGTGATTCTGTCCAAATGCTCCATTCTGGCTTCATTATCACTGGACTCTTTACAGTGGGGAGAGAACACAGGGTGCTGTCAGCCCAGGTCAAGAGGCTGGAAAGGCTTCTGACTACAAGGGAGTGTCGGTGTGTGTGTTTAGAGTGTGTTTGTGTGTGTCCACTGACAAGGGTCAGTAAGGGCAGTTCATGTTTATATTCAAGTGTCTGACTTAGAGCTGTGGATGAAAAGCATGTATGTATGCATGTATGTGTTTTTGCTCATGGGTGTATTTGTGAGAGGCTGTTAGTCAGGTGGAGCATACCTCGGGCTTCAGCAGCCAAACAAAGCCAGTGTCTGTGAACTAATCGTAGTGTAATAAGCAAAGTAAACCTTCCAAGGCCTGCTCCACTTTCCTAAAAAGACCCTGAGCTCATTGTGCTCTAGCCAGGAGCTTAAACAGCTCAATATACCGTATGTGTCTGTGCGAGTGTGTGTATCTATTTCCTTTTATAGGAGTATTGGATAGCTATTAGAGTTGTTGCCTCCAGCTGAGCGCCTCTGTTCTGCTGATCACTTGTAAACCTGACGACTCTCCTTATATTTCTTCCCATTCCAGGCTTTTTATTCATCTCTTGGTCTTTTCACTTCAGTTGTGGCTTACTCTTTTTCCTCCTGCTCTCATTTTGTGCACCAGTTCAGTCATTGTCCACCTCCATTCTTCATCGTCTGTATCTCATTCCTGTTTATATGTTGGAAGTATTACCTCCATTCTGCTCTCTTTCTTTCTCGTCACGCTTCATCTGATCCAGGCAGCAACTACAGCCCCTCAAAGAGTGTCCTGCTTATTTATCCCTCCGTCCCTCCATCCCTCTCTTCTCCGCCCCTCCTTGGCATAGCAGCCTGTCATTAGTTCTGAGCTCTCAGACTCATGGCTTTAATTTTGGCCTGCCTGCCTCTCTGTCTCCGGCCATTTTGTATCTGGTTTCCTCACAAGCCTTTGCCTGTATTTGTGTGCGTATGTGCGACGACCATATAATGAATGTGTGTGCGCCTAAGAGACATCTTAAATTAATCATTAAATTGTATATTGTCAATAAAGGCTTGGTGGCTTTCCAGACATGAAGCCTACATTTTGAAAGCATTTAGCTCGTCTGTGAACGTGAGGGCCAACGGGAAACATATATCAATAAGATTGATGCTTATCAGTGTTGCTAAGATGGTATTGTACAGTGAAATTATTACACCCATCTTCAACCTAGGCATCTGTTTGGTCTTTTTACTCTATGACAGCCCTTCTTGGCAGATATGGCGGCTTTAACGTCAGTGACAATGCTGAAAGGTTTAATAGCTAGTTCCTCTGAAATGGAGAATTACTAAGTCATGCTGATATTTATTGTTTTGGAAAGTTACTAGGCACGAGCCATTTCCCAGCTATATCTTTACTGTTACAGCTAACACACGTGTTTTGATTATTTTCACTCTCTGAAATTATAGAGAACTGTGACGGAGTCTGTCACACTAACCCATTGTTGTAATTGTTGCTTTTGAGTAAAAGGTTTTTAAATCAGTGAGTAGACTGACAGAAAAAGTGGTTCGCGAGCATTTATTCTTTGGATCTGAGGCATTAATTTATACGTGACACGCCTTTCATTATACAGATATTTTTGTTTGTAAAGCTGTGTTTGGTATTTCACATTGTGTTTGATGTTACTGCAGATAAGATGACTGATAAGCTACTGAAAAAAACAGATATGAGGGGATATGACTAATGCAGGAACAGTTCGTCTGTTCTGCTTTTCCTTATTTTCTGTCGTATATAAAATTGTGGATGCTCACATTAAACAAAATCATAGTTTCAAATATTAAGGCCATGATGTCTTTAAAATGATTCCTTCAAAGATGGTGACCAGGTTTGGTTGCACTTGAGGTTTGATTGCAGAAAAATGGATATAGCTCTTTTTATTGTTATTGTTATAGTTTATTTTTTATAGTTTAATCATTAATCAACAAATTGATTGGTTACAGTATGATGAAATCAACGCCCCTGAGTTATACTAATTGTTAGAATCATCGAAGCGCAGGTGGGGTTTGTGGCAGAAATCGTCCACTCCAGCTTGGTAATCAACCAAAGGCCTTGTGCAGAGTTTACATTCATTTGAAAGCCTGACTTGTCCACCCTAGCTGGAAAACTGGAAAACCAGTTGTTATCTATCGTCCGCCTTACTCAGACTTTCTGAATTCTCAGACTTTTTCTGTGATTTAGAGCTCAGCTCAGATAAAATAATTATTGTGGGTGAGTAACTTTAACATCCATGTAGACTCTGAAAACCCTCTTTTGTCTAATGATTTCCCAGTAACGTTACAATAATCGACTACACAGCAGTGGCAAATGGATTTCATCACAGTAGATGTCTTTCTGAAAGCGCTGTAACTAAGTTTAAGTATATAATTCATCCATTGTTATCTTCCTCAACGCCTTGCGCCAAGACGGTGCAGAGCAGCTTAACACTACTGATGTTGATCATCTTGTTAATATCTCTACTTCTTCACTGTGTACAACTCTAGATAATGTAGCTCCTCTAAGTACATGACTCACTGGTATAACTCTCAAATGTGTACCTTAAAGCAGATAACTCATAAGCTGAAGAGGAAATGGTGTCTCTCTAATTTAGAAAATCATTATTTAGCCTGGAAAGCCAATTTGATGCTCTATTAAAAAAAGCTCTCTGTAAAGCTGGAACATCTTACTACTCGTCACCGACTGAAGAAAATAAGAACAACCCCAGGTTTCTCTTCAGCTCTGTAGCCAGGCTGATAAGAAGTCAGAGCTCTGTTGAGCCAACAATTCCTTCAACATTAACTAGTAATGACTTTATGAATTTCTTCACAAATAAAATTTGAATTAATTAATTAATGAATGCTTCAATCTTAAATATGATCAACCTATCTCTAATAATCTGCTATGTACCACAGGCCTTCAAGCTGGCTGTAGTTAAACCGTTACTTAAAAGCATCTCTAGACCCAGCAGTCTTAGCTAATTATAGGCCAATCTCCAACCTTCCTTTCATATCAAACATCCTTGAAAGAGTAGTTGTCAAACAGCTAACAGATCATCTGCAGAGGAATGGTTTATTTGAAGAGTTTCAGTCAGGTTTCAGAGCTCATCACAGCACAGAAACAGCTTTAGTGAAGGTTACAAATGATCTTCTTATGGCCTCTGACAGTGGACTCATCTCTGTGCTTGTCCTGCTAGACCTCAGTGCAGCGTTCGATACTGTCGACCATAATATCCTATTAGAGCGATTAGAACATGCTGTAGGTATTACAGGTACTGCACTGCAGTGGTTTGTATCATATCTATCTAATAGACTCCAGTTTGTACATGTAAATGGAGAGTCCTCTTCACACACTGAGGTTAATTATGGAGTTCCACAGGGTTCAGTGCTAGGACCAATTCTGTTTACATTATACATGCTTCTCTTGGGCATTATCATCAAAAGACATAGCATAAATTTTCACTGCTATGCAGATGACACCCAGCTCTATCTGTCCATGAAGCCAGATAACACACACCAATTAGTTAAACTGCAGGAATGTCTTAAAGACATAAAGACCTGGATGACTTGAAATGTTCTGCTTCTAAATGCAGATTAAACTGAGGTTATTGTACTTGGCCCTGAAAAGCTTAGAAACACGATGTCTAGCCAGATGCTTACCGTGGATGGCATTAGCTTGGCCTCCAGTAACACTGTGGGTTGGAGTTAATGGAGTTAGTGGCTGCAACTACTTGTAGTCGGTCTCCAAATGCAAAGAAATCAAAATCAAACCAATCACCATGCAACCACTAATTCCTACTTCTGAGGAGGTGGCGCTCTTGTTCCATAATAGAGCCGTTTCAGGCATACAGCTCTAGCTGTGAACACAGGAGGCCCACCCACCTGTGGCTTTGTGAGAGGCAGCCAGTCTAAAGGAGGGTTGAGGGAGATAAAACAGCTTGTTTCAGACAGAGGATGAACCGAGGGGCTGCAGTGTAAGAGAAACAGTGATTATTTAGAATTGTGAATCATGCAAAGTGAGTCCCGGTGAGTTTAATAAGAAATATGTGGAGTTGGAAATGAGAACAGGTCATTGTTACTTACTTTTTATGTATTCGATAATAAAACCAATTATCACAATCACTTTTATGCTTTGGTCAGTTATTTTTAGATCCCAGCGAGTCTTTATGTATTATCAAATCAGTCAAAGCAAGTAAAGGTTTTCCTGTTGAGATTTGAAGATGCCAGCATGCTGAGACATCCTTGTACATTTCCTCTCAATTCTCACTCACCAGTTCAGTTTCGTGTGCTAATGAGACCTACAGGCCATCAGTGCTCAGTGTGACTGCACTGAACAGAACTTGTTCCTGTTTTGAGTAGCTGCCAACAGCTGGAAGCATGAAATGGTTGTAGATTTTCCACGTCTCACTCATCGTCTCTCACACCCACCCTCTCCTCTAGGCATACCCCTCACTGAAACCCCTGGCAGCGTGGACTAGGGACCTTTGCCAGCGAGTCGATCAGTTTGCACGCTGGGCACAGACGACCCAGCCCCCCAACTTGTTCTGGCTGTCCGGTTTCACCTTTCCCAACGGTTTCCTCACTGCTGTTCTGCAGTCATCAGCTCGACAACGCAACGTGAGCATTCACACAACCACATGCGCACAGGAGACGGTTATGAAATCCCGCTCACTTTGTGATTGATGGCCATATATTTTTGAGTGTCTCAGCTTGTTTTAACAGACGGTTTTGTGAGCTGAACCCAGTGAATCGTGATTCCAAAACTGAAGATTAAACAGCGAAGATTAAATTTCACACCACATAAAATACACATAATATAGACACCCTACTTTGCTTGCTGCGCAGTGTTTATTTGATGAAAACTACTCTATTGTGTGTCCCTGCAGATATCAGTAGACATGCTGTCCTGGGAGTTTATAGTGTCCACTGTAGATGACAGCAAGCTCCTTTACCCACCAAAGGTGAGACACATTGTATTTCTTAAAATTGTATAGAAAATGACACTAATCTGCCGCCGGGCTACTTTTTCTGATCCATTAGCTTTCAGCTGTCATTACAGCTTTACATCACATCTTTCATCTTCACTCAGACACTGGCTGTGTTTTTCCCAGAACAATCTATTTTCATTCAAAGCAGCATCTCTATTTTCATCCCTCAAATACACTCACGTTTAGATGTTTGGGTGTTTTTATAGATCATGTAAAATGTTTTGATTGGTCATATTTTCTTACATTGTAATTATTTAATTTCTATCCCTGATCTCTTTTCTCTCTCTTTGATTTTTCAGTGCCAGTCTGCACTTCTATCATTTCTTAACTTGATGTTTTCCCTCATTTTTTTTTTAGCTTTGACTCTTTTTCCTTCTGTCCAAATGATTTTTTTCTCCCGTTTCTCCCCCGCCTCCCCTTTCTGTTCTCCTCCTTCACACCCTCCTTTTTCCTATCCTCTCTGTACCACTCTTGTGTTCCCATGTTCTCTCTCTCATGACCTACTGCTTCCCATTCACCTCCTTTCTGAGCCACCCTTGTTTTATTCTTATTCTTCTTTCTCTGCCTCTACTCTAGCTTCTCCGTAACCCCCGCCACCCAAACACCACCACCTCTTGCCATCCATCTTTCTTTCTGCAGCTCTCCTCTTCCCTCTTCTTTCCTCTCCTCATTTCATTATCTAATTCCTTGGCAGAGCTGTTAGTCATGTTTTCTTTAATGCAAGAAGTCACCTCCAAGCGAGTGTTTATATCACTCCCCCTCCCCTTTACCTATTTATAATCCATGTTTTTTCCACGTTTTCCTGCTCATGGCCTTCCATACCTGTCTCTTTGGCCCCTCCAGGACGGAGTCTTCGTCAGAGGTTTGTATTTAGAGGGAGCGGGTTGGGACAAGAACAACTCCTGTTTGGTGGAAGCTAAACCCATGCAGATGGTCTGTCCTATACCCACCATCCACTTCAAACCAGTGGAAAACCGCAAGAAGATGGCCAAGAGTGAGTGAAATTCCTTACTTCGTTTCACAAACTTTTTTTTATGTTCCACTTTATTTATTTTCATGTGGTTTTTTGTCACCTGTATTATTATGTTCATCCATAAATCACTTAGTTTGGATTCTTGTTTTTGTTCTCTGTCCTGCTTTGTGGTTTCACTGACTCAGTTGTGTGTCTCTGTGTGAAGGTACGTACCTGTGTCCGTGTTACTACTACCCGGTGCGTGCTGGTGGGGCAGGCCGAGCGTCTTTTGTTGTGGGCGTTGAACTTAAATCTGGAGCTGTGACTCCAGAGCACTGGATCAAGAGAGGAACTGCTCTTCTCATGAGCCTGGACAACTGAAGGCTTTAACAATCACGCACACACTGACTGTAAAACGTTGTTTCTGTGCAAGGTTCAGGTATTCATTGTGTAGTAGTTCTTATTTAATTATTTTATCATCTGTTTTTGTGACTGAAATGATTTCAAATGTGAGTTCTACAGTAAAGTGAATTCTATATAAAGTAGGATTTTACACCTGAGCTCGACTCGTTCTTTGACTCTTTGAAGCAGGTCAGACACATTTCTGGAAGCTCTCCTTCTCTTATTTCTTTTTTTTACCTTTTTCTTCTCTCTGCTCTTAAAATGACCGACTGTGCACTCCTCTCCACAGACCTCCATCAGTCTTTCCATGCTGACCCCCTCTTACCCTGCTGAAACACACACATTAACACACCACCGTCTACATACACATGCACAGGAAATCTCCGACTGTGAGGTATCGGCGCTTACTGGAAACCTACTTCTTTGTAACATCTGGATCAAGTGACTGTTGGGTCACGTAAGCGTTTGACTGTGTGCTCAGTGGATTCCTTGGTAACATGATGAGCTATTACATCTATTTTATGCGTTTTTAAAAAGTAGACAGGTCTGGTCTGTAAGTGCATGAGCAGAATAGCATGATTGGAAGGAATAGTGGCTGTTTTTATTCAGCTGTATATCCAAAATTGGCAAAAAAAAAAGGTAAAGAAGCCCTTTTGACCCCTCAGCCATAAAAGGCTAATGGGCTATTGTTACCCCGCCATGGCCAGAGTGGCTATCCTCCACCTGAAGCTCAAAGTGACCTGATGACCCCACGTTAGTATGTTTATCTCAATATAGAGGCTGTGAAACACCAGACACCACGACAATGTGGGCCTGCTGAAGCAGTCTTGAATAAAGTAATGGTTCAGAGTTTGTTCTGAACATTGTGCAGGTCCGATCCTCCTTTGTCTTTTCTGCTAAAGGAGGTTTGAACAGTTATTAAGTGGAAGATTTGACCCCATTCCTCCACATACCCCGCAAATTTATTTTAATGGTTAGTGCAGATTAGAATGGTTTGTGTTATTGGCTTAAGCGGGCTGTGTATATGTGAATGTAGTACTAAATGCTTCACATATTTTCCACTGCATATTTCCAGTGTTTATGAGGAGGTCATAATATATTCCTTCTTGGTTTTTTCACACTTAGTGCTCTAACAGTCATGAAAATATGAAGCAATTGCGTTCGTTTTACAACCTTTAGACTAAAATAATGTTGATAGAAATGTGCAAGAAATTAAATTTGTCTTGTTTTTGCATGCACGTATGCAGAAACGTGTCCAGGGTGTAAAAAAAATAAAAAGCAAGAAAACAATGCAGTTACTCAAGGTGAGGCAGAGGACATTTTTATGCTAATATGCATGTCTCCCGAGCTTGGAAAAACAAGGGGAGGAGAGGGGGGGCAGTGGGTGAAGGAGAAATGAACCCATTCAAACAAATGAATTCTAATGAAGCTTCACAGACAAGACGTTTGGAGTCAGTCAGCGCTGTGAGAGGGAGAGAGAGGGAGAAGCCCCGGACTTCCCCACTGGAAAAGGACTCGGCCCAAACTCCTGAAAGGGAGGGCGAGAAAAACAAGAGAAGGGACCCTGGAGAAAGTAAGCTGGGAGAAAGAATGATTCCAGTAATGAGAGAGGGGGAACCAGTGAGGGGGCGGGGGGAAGCTGAGTTCAAGGTTGTATTCAGAATTAAGGACTGTCCCCCTCAAAGACCAACACAGACTTCCTCGAGGTTTAAGAGCCTCTTTATCAGACCTAGGTCTGTGTGTGTGTGTGTGTGTGTGTGTGTGTGTGTGTGTGTGTGTGTGTGTGTGTGTGTGTGTGTGTGCGTGCGCGCATTGGTGGTCTCTAGTTGGGTGGGAGATGGAGGGGTGAGCACATGGAATTCAAATTCAAATTGGCTGATTCTCCATCCTGATTGTAACAAATATCAGGCTTGGGAGGTGGGCTTTTGCTTTTGTTTTTTGGATGAGAGCTTAAGCTGAAGTAAACTTGAATGTTGATGTGCTGTGGAGTCGTTTTAGAAACACTGTACAAGTGGTACTAATTAACCCTCCTCACTGACGCGATGTGCGCAGACAGGGATTCAGATTATATTGCTCATCTTCCTCGCGAGACCTGGTGACACTGCATCACCACAGTGGATTTTAGAGGCAATGTTCTTGGAAGGGAGTATTGATTAAGAAGACACCTTTTCCATCTGCCCATCCCCTTAAATTGAAAACACTTTGAAGAAATGTTGGGAGCATTTATTCAGCGCGGGTGAAAACAGGATCCAGGATCCACCTTTTTGTGAACTCTTTTTAGACGACAAGGAAGGGAAGTGTTTAATCACACGTCTCGCTCTTGAACACAGACTGTTGCTTGTCTGCGTTTGGAGAAGCCCTGACAACAGCTCAAGAACTCCTGAGAGCCAACCCGATCTCAGTTGGCTTTATTTGACTTCGCCTTGAGCTCATTTGATTTCCCGGCATGCTTGCGCGCAACTTTTCCGTTTCTTGGGAAGTGTAAGGCACCTGACAAGATTACAACTACGAGTGGCTCTTTGGGCCCCATTCGGTTCCAGCAACTCTTCACCCAGCTGAGAGCTGGACTCTTGAACCAAATGCTTACGAGAGGAGAGGAGAGGAGGGGGGCGGGAACTTGCGGCTCGGTTGTTCGCGATCGAATAGTAGTTAATAGTGGAATTTGGGCAAGTTGTACAGTGTGTTTGCCAGTGACTATGGAGGCGGGGCAGTTAATGTCCAAGACTCTTCCACTGAAAATAAACCTGCATGAGGGAAGAGAGAGAAGGAGAGAGAAAGGGAGCGGAGGGAGGGAGGAGGAAGGGAAAGAGCCTTTCAGCGGGGACAGAAGGGAAAGAGTCTCCGTTTCAATGGAATAAAAACTGCGCAATTTCTTTACGCACTCCCTGCTCGGATCACTCGCACCGTTGCTGTCCATGAGACGGATATCAGCAGCGCTTTCTGGATGATTGTTGGCGGGGGGGAGTCCGTTCCCCATTGCAACCCCCCCCCCCCCGCTGTCTTTGAGGCTTTTTTTTAAGGCTTCATCAGCTTGCGATTTTTTTCTTAACCCGATGGTGTTCAGATGAAGGAAAAAGAAACGCGATATGACTGTGAAGATGCAACATCACTGATGAGTGTGTTCGTCATGCCTTGCCCATGGGCGAACGCATCCACATTTTCTGTGCCGGAGGGGGGCGGGGAGGGGGGTCTGCGATCTCTGCGTGCGCAGTGCTTCCCCGTGTCATAATTTGCGCCTAAACGCGATATTACGGACGTTGAATGGAAAGGCTTAGTATTTTATTTTTCGTCAGTGGGGGAGATGAGAGGGCTTTTAGAGGTCTGCGTCATCCCGTGGCCGTGGAAGGAGATGGGCTACTTTGCAGATTTTCCACTGTTTTCACAGCCAGAGTCAGCGCGGCACCTCCCCAGCACGTTTTGGATCACACACAGAAGGTAAGCTCTCCGTACCTCTGTCAGGCATGCTGGCCTTATACCTAATTGTAGGGGGGTGAGACTCCATTGAAAACAACCGGAACTACAATGTCCTCTTTCGTTAACCTTGTAAAAAAAAATGTGAGCTGCTTCTAGAAAATGAGTCCAGCAAACTGAAAATGTTGCACAGCAGAAAGGCGGAATTTCTGTGGGGTCTGTAGTAGCCTCACGTGTCCTTCTTTTTTTTTAACCATAAGGACACAATTTGATGGTATTATGTAATTGCTTGTAGAGCAATAGGCTGCACCGCTCCAAGTTTGCAGTGATAAAGGTGGAGAAGTTTCGATGTTGTTGCTGATTTGTTGCGTTTTTCCCCCTTTTTTATGTTGCAGACAGCTGCGTTAAAAAAAAAAAGAAAGACCCAATTTCATATACAAACTAAAGTTGGTGATGTCATGTTTTCTACGGTAAGGAAGGCAGAGTTTACAGGAAGGTACGTCTGGAGTTGGTGATGTCGCAATCGCCGTGTGCCGATTTCCGTTAACACATTTGCAAATGTAAGGAAAAAGACCACGGAGCGTGTCCGTGGGTGTGAAATGCAGCGCGTCACTGGGATGTGTTTTGGACATTAGTACGGGAGAGGGGGGGCTGATAAGAGCCAGCTGAATGAAATGGGGGGGGGCTCGTTGGTGTCGGCAGAAGGAGTGTCGCATTTTCTTTCTGAGATGTCATGTGGTGAAGTTGTGGCGGGTTCTTTACCAGGAAGAGCGTTTGAATTTTCTTCCCCTTGGATTTTTTTTGTCTCCACCCCTCTCCCTGTTGTTCCTCTAGCACTTTGGGTACTCCGCCACTGGAGGGCAACCCAGGACAGAGCTTCACCTTCGAGTAGGTTACTTTTATGTCCGTATGGAAATGAATATATTTGCGTGACAGGACCTCAGCTATGACTGTTTGCATACAGCGAGGCGAACAAAGGTCACCCAGGGACCTGCTGTTGTCTGTAATGAAGCCTCCTGAAGCAGGCAGGCTCGGCTGTGTTAAACCAACCGAACATGTTTATCATTGTTGTTGTTATTTTGTTTAAATATGGGGACTCGGTTCAGTTTAAGTTAACTTCCAGATTGGTGTCTTGTTACACTATTTAGCCTCAATAACTGTAGATGTTGATGCTAGCTTGGATGCGAACAACTCTGACGTAAAGACTAAAAACAGTCTAAAAATAGTTCATTTTATTTTTTTTTAAGGAAAAAAATATTCTTTTTTTCTCCTAAAACCATATTTTAAAAAATGTTGTAAAAATGTTTTTTCCCCCACAACTAACATCAGCCCCTTTTTCTCCTTGGAAACCCGCATGGGAAATAATGTCTCTATTTGTATGATGCTACACTTTTACGACTTTAAATCCCATGATGCACTGAGTTTTCACTGTTCTTTTTCACGCCAAGGTTATTGTAGTTAACTAAAAGTAAACTAAAATTTAAAACTCAATATGAGTCTAAACTTTTATGTCTGTGAGACTGTGAGTCACTGCTTACCATAAATACAATAATAATTAAAAAAGACTAAACCTATTGTCCAAACAATAAATTAAACTGAAAAAAAGAAAACCCACTTTGAGAACTAACTGAAACTAAACTGAATTAAACACAAAAATTAAAAAGAAAATGAAATAAAAACTAATAAGAAAATACAAAAATATAATAACTCTGTTTCATTCACTATGTGCTTACACCCCACTCTGCATTTAATCATCAGTTATTATTATTTTTTGCTCTTTTCCTCAGCGTGTCTTTGTCCCGTCTTCCTCCCTTCACTGCCAATCAGATGTCTGGCTGCCCCTGAGCTCGGTTCTGCTGGAGGTTTCTTCCTGTTAAAAGGGTTTTTCCTTCCCACTGTTGCCAAGTGCTTGCTCATAGGGGATCGTCTGATTGCTCGGGCTTTCTCTGTTTTATTGTGAGTCTTTACCTTACAATATAAAACACAGTGTTGTTTTGTTTCTATTGAATTGAATTTAAATTAGGTTTAAATATTAACTCCCACAATGCAATGCATTAGAGAGGGTATTAGAGGTGGGAATCACCACACACCCCCGGATGCAATTTTTAACATTTTACAATATCCCAAGTATTGCAAATCATATATTGTGATTTATCCCCTTTTAAACAGCAAATGATATCCTCAGAGTTAAACTTGGTCAGTCGATTTGTTTTTATTCAAGGAGTTACGTCACTTTAAAACCTGCTATAAATGTTGCCATACGTCTGCTATCGGTCTGCCATTGAATTGGATCAAGTTTGCAATTACATGGAGTCTGTTTCTGATAATTGACTGTGATAAATCATTGAAAATCACATATCTGTCGACATCTACATGGACAAAAATTCATATTTAACAATTACATTTGTGCTCTGCAACCTTCCTGTTCTGTAGGAATATAACCAGAATACAACCAACTGGCAGTCAGCTGAGTCTCCTCATGTTGGCAGTCTGTCCTCATTAATATATCAGCGCACACTTATTTATGAAACATTCGACAGCCTTTCTGAGCGTGACTGCAGTCAGTCCAAGTCATACTGTGACTGTTTGTAGAAAGGTCACCTCTGCATTAGTTTTGCAATCCAAAGTGGATGTGAGTGAGTCTTCCTCCAAATCTGGGCAACCATTTACCAATTTAGTAACCACAAGTTGCAATCAGTTTCATCATCTGTCACTTTCTGTATGGACTTTGCTGTTCCAAGCTATTTTTTGGACAAATTGGTGAAATGTAAGAGTGTGTTTTTACCTCTAGATGGTGCCACACTTTCAGTCCAGGTCTTACTATTTATGGGCTTTAATAACATCTGCTAATTTCCCTGACTTTAGTGTTGGAAAGGCAGATAGGCCTCTCTGAATCACTGTGTTAAAATGCTGCTGTGTAGATGTCTGTCACTAACTGATCTATGTATACCTCTCCTGTTCACAGGGACAAAGTGGGGAGCATGGCTAAGCCTTGTCGCGACCTGTTTAAAGAGCCGCCGGCGCCCGACTGAGGCCATGAGTTTGGCTGGCTACACTGCAGGCAAGAATGAGCAAGTGCATCAGCCCCACAGCATGGAAATGGTAAACACGCCTTAGTGATGAAGGATGCTCATAGACACCTAATAGTTTTATGCATGGTTATTGCAATTAAGAGCAGTTGCTAAAACACTGCTGCCACATGCAGTTTTTGATTATTCCAAACTTCCAAAAAATATTTTAATAGTCACTTTTATAGACTAAAAAGACTCTAATATTCACCCAGTATTTGTTCATAGTATCTGACTTATAACCCGCTTTAAAATTATTCTGCACTATGTTCTATCAAACTATCAACAGCACTAACATTGATTGGTATCTGAGAAGGCTCTTAACAGAAATACTGCTCTGATCTATACTAGTATCAAATTTTTTGAGTAATTGGACAGATTCTCATCAGATCCATTGATTTTATCGGCATGTTTTCTCCTGCAGGGAGGCAGTCTGCACCTGGCCTCTGCAAGTGTCCACCTGCTCAGGTAAGACCTTTCACCTTTTACCCAGAGCCTGAACTACCAGCGCTAGCTCTACCTGCCAGCTCCGCAGTGACAAATGGGATGTGCATGAGTAAACCGTTTAGCCATGATGGAAACCTCTCTGTGTTCTGTTTGTCTGTCTTCCACTAGAGATTTTACGTTGTAGTCGGCTATTGTTTTGCATGTGTATTACTTACATAGGCTGAACCAGAGGCTAAGTGGCCTTGAATACGCTTTAACTTCCATACATTTAAAGGTTTTCTTCTCTGTTCTGCCCTGCTGTTCGCCTGCATTTACGAGGCGTGTACCAGGCAGAGAAAAAAATGTAGTTCTGCTATTTTACTGATATAAATCTTTCTCTGTTTGCCGTTCTCACCACTGTCATGGTTGGGGCCCAGGCTAGAGCCATGCACACGTAAGCTTCTCTGTTTTACAGATGTAACACCATTATTTAGGTGT
This sequence comes from Maylandia zebra, assembly GCF_041146795.1. Taxonomy (NCBI): domain Eukaryota; kingdom Metazoa; phylum Chordata; class Actinopteri; order Cichliformes; family Cichlidae; genus Maylandia; species Maylandia zebra. The sequence goes on along the minus strand of NC_135169.1, from coordinate 44,705,731 downwards.
ACACGCACCTAACCCTGCACCAGTTCTGTTTCATTTTCACACTTGAAACACTCTCTAGCATACCTCTCAAACACCCCCACTCATCTAGGGACAAATGCACACATGCTCGCCAAGCCTCACACACCTGCAGTGTTTTTTGTGATTCGGCCAGCTCTGCTTTATTGCATGCATTTATAGCTGGCAATGAATCTGATCCATTAGAAACATGAATTCACTACACATTACACGCAGCCTTGCTTAAGGCCGTTATTCTCGCACACGCACGTGCACGTACATGCTGAGCAAAGTATAGCTGCAAGAGCCTCGGAGAAGGAAGCGAGACAGGAAGGTTTGTAGTTCAAATAAGAAACAGCATCGCAGCGTCAAACCCAGAGTGGTGTCAAGAAGGTTAGTCAAACTGCAGAGATTACTAACCAAGGAAATGCAGAGATTACTGCTGTATAAGAATCAAACCATGAATGGATCAACCTGTGTGAATTAAGCAGATTGTGGTTTGCGACAGGTAGCTGACACCGCATGTGCAGAACCAGAGAAGCAGTCAAATATAACATCTAGACGATCAGAAGATGTTTTTTTAGTAGTTTTTGTTTTCAGTGTCGTCACTTAGGACTTGATAGTCGGGGAGATTGTGCTGCTGTATACCTGTGCAGATTCACGTGTACTTAGTTGGAAATGTGTGACATGTGCAAAAGTGATGAATATTGTGGTGCTGATGTAGAGCCAGCTCCGTTTTACTGCTTTATTTTAACAGGTTTGGCATCTCCAGCAGACGTTTTTTCAGTTCCAAGATAACCATGGCTGCCAGACTCTGGGACTCTTGCACTTGCCCCTTGCGTAGATAATAACGTCGGTGGTTTGAATTTTGGGCCCAGCAGTTATGTGGTGCAGTACTGGAGTTAGAGTTTTGGCACCGGCACCCTGCCGCTGTAAAAAAGGTGAAAGCCTCGCAGTCGTCTTTTTATTTGCTGTATTGTTTTTGGTACGTTTGGTCACCTTCCTGAGGATGACCGTGTATCAGATGCAGTTGTACTATCTTGTGAAATTCCATCCATAGTGACTGCAGGTCTATCTGATACGCTTGTGTTGGTGTTGTTCCTGTATCAACATAATAAGGCTTGTCCAGGATTAACGTTAGACCTGACCAATCACATTGTTATGATGTCATAGGTTTTTTTGGGGGATAAAAACCTGCTGATGTCCACTCAGGAAAAAACCCAAACAGGGAGTGTTTAGGGTCGGGGTTAGGATGTGATTGTGGTGAGGGTTACGGTTATGGGGTTAGGTTTACGGTTTGCTGCGCGGTGTCACAGCGTTTCCACGTTGCAAAAGTGTGACGGCACTGCACTGTGATTGGTCACTTGCAGTGTTGAACCAACATTAGTTTTGTTGATCCAGGAACAACACTAACAGGATGATATGAGATCGAGCGTGAGTGCACGACAGCCTGTTAATCAGATCGTAGGTATTTCTGATTATTTTATTATAACATTCTTTCTTTACGTCCTTCCAGTTTATGCGTCTTTTTTCACGCCAAGTTGTTTGACTGTTATACAAGCCCCAGAGGAACAGGCTGGGTGCTGTATGTGGAGTAAGGCTGAAAGCGTACTGTGGCCCAGGCCCAGTTTCGGCGTGACTGACAGCCTTTTGTGTGAATCCCCCCCTCTTAGTGTTGGTTTGAGTCCAAGAGAGCCACCTCCAAATAGCAATAATAAATCTAACGCTATGATGATGTCACCACGCTTGACTTATAGAGCTTGGCAGCACCCTCTCCACTTTTTGGCCCATTGTAAGTGAAACAATTCCACATGGAGCACCTGGGACCAGTTTTGCCAGATGGTTTATTTGGACAGGGATCTAGTTTAAGACCTGGTAGATGAGTGGCACATGTTCGGCTGCAACCCCACAGAGAGAGTGCACCATAAAAGCGCAGCCCTGCAGACGCTGATGGAGTGGAATAAGCCACAAATTTAATTTTAACAGGAATGACGGCTCAGATATGTCCACATTAGAAAAAAGAAATGCTTATAAAGTGAGGTGAATAACAGACATTTCAGTTGGATAGGCTTGGAAAAATGCTGCTTTTACTACTCAGCTCCATCCTTTATGCAGCAGGTGACTGTCTGATACTGGGTTTAGGGTAGGCCTATCAAAGGCTCGTGTCCACAGGCCTTTAATGTATTTTCTTCCACCTGCATTCATCACTTTCACTTTTCTGTCACCAACCAATCAAAATGAAAAAAAAAAAAAAAGAGGCGGTTGGCCTTTGATATGCGTTTACTGTCCTTTTGGAGTATCACCGCTGTAAATAATTGAAAATACTCTGACGAAGAAGGCTTTTGTAACCTAGCAACAATAAGCGGTTTGAATTTAAGGTCATGGGCACAAAAAGAAAATGCTGTCTGTGGACACAGACGCTGGGATTTGGCATCTTTTCACCACCATCGTACTCCTCCGCTTCTTTCTTTTAAACACAAGCAAACACGTGCAATCCACATATGAGTGGCCCAGCACAGACATGTTAAATTAAACATGTTTAATTTAACTTCAACTGGGATGAAACTGAAACGAAACGATGCTTCTGGTTCAAGGGAGAGCAGACTGTGAGGCAGGATATAGAGGAAGAGAGGTGGTGAGAGCTGAGTCAGGATGCCCGGGGGTAGGACAGCAGGAAGCAGTGGGTGAGGAGGAGGAGGACAGGAAGTAAAGGGAGGGGGAGAGACTCCTCTTCATCGTCGTTGTTCTCATCCTCCTCCTCCTCCTCCTGTCATCATCAGCAGTGTCATTGAGGGAGGAGTGGTGTAGGGAAGAACCGTAGAGGTGGAGCTGACATCATCCACTTCCTGGAGGTCTACGAGGGCGTTTTGCTGCTGCATAAAGCACATTAAACACACACGTTTACAGCATCAAAGCTGTTTAATGCTTTTAAATAACAGCTGGCAGAGAGAGAGGGAAAAATCGTATTTCTTTTACTACAAGAGACTGAAGGGGAAAAGAACGAACGGAGAGAAATCTCACAGTGGAAGTCGAGATAAAGATGTGATGAAACCAAGTGTTCCTCTGCCTGCTGGGTTATATAACGCTCATGTGAAAAGAGGGCACTGGGTTTGTGTGTGTGTGAACTCTTTTTTAGGCTGTGTTGTTATTTGTGTTTGTGTGTGTAGAGGGTGACAGAGCCAAAAGATGCCTCTCCTTCACTGCCAGGCTTGTTGTTTTGGCCCGCATTTCGCAACCGTCACAATTCTCCGGTGGTAGGCTCCATATTTGCGTGTCTGCGTTACTACACGTTTAATAGGCCAGCTACTTAAATACTTGAACGTCTGTTGGTGTTTGTGTTAATGTGTGCACCTGCGTCTGATCCCCCGCAGTGTTTTTTCTTTTAGGCAGTTAGGGGTGGTTAGATGGTGCAAGATTAGTGTGAGGTTGTGGTAATTTAAGCAAATGGAGGCAATATGGGGAGGGTTGCACTAGTTTTTTAAAAAGAATTACGTGGGGTAGGTGCTGACATAGCTTTTTAATGCAATACAACAGCTGCACACAAACAAAGCTACAAATGAGGAGAGCTGCTGAGGAAAGTGACTAGATGTGTGATTATTAGACAGTTTTGTGCTTATGTGTGGTTTGATTACCTTCAACTTTACTTTTTCTGCAACTGACCAGTGTAATATCAATAAAAATACAAGACATTATACAGTTACAGTTACAAAATGCCTTAAAATTCATGTTTTAAAACTGGGGAAAGTCTGCCCTGGGCCACTCCAGCTCAAAGTTTTCTGTTCAACCGTCTCTGAGTTATGCACAGTTAAAACATAGCTATGAGTGCTATAGATTTCTAGCTACATGTATCCATATTTGCTGCTCAATATAAAATTTCACTTTCGGGCCTTTTTTTCACACAAATCTGAGGTGATGTTTGAACATGAATATTTCAAAAACTAATTAAGATAAAAGCCTGAAGTTTTCTTGGTCTTTCTTACTTTCAAAACAAATTAGGATCTGTAATTTGTTATTATAAATCATAATTGACCTCCAAAACACACACCTGAGGCCTCAGTTATAAAGGGCTTGAGACTGGTTGGCAACCCCTGGTTGCTAAGTAAAAATGAGTATTCCCAGAGTGGTTCTGGCAGGTAAAACCTGTCGATTGCTTTCATTGCTAGCAGATTTCCAAAAATGCCCATAATTTGCAAGAAAAGCGTGACTACAAACACAACTGCTCTACAAATGGTAGAAAAACTGTGAAAAGTGCGACACAAACAGCTTTCATGTTACAGGTAGCGTGTATTTCTTGCTGGTTTGTGTTTTACCTTTTTGAGATTTACCACCAGTGGCTAGTAGGGAGTCATTCACCAGTCTCTAGGCCTGCACGACTGGAGCTTTAGTGGTTGTTTTCACAACAATTGCCATTACCTCCAGCATCCTCTCTCCATCCGCTTGGGAAACACACATTTTATCCTCATGACCAGTGTTTGCCAGATGATCAGTGACTGCTCTCTAGGCCTGTGTGATTGCAGCCTGAAAGACCAATAACTACACAGACAGTAGCAGGCGCTCTCTCGGGGTGCTGCAGGACGTTTGACAAAATGCAAATGAGGGACGTTAAATCTAATATTGTAACCGAGGGAGAGACGGCGTCATAGCATAAACAACAATACTGATTTATTTCTAATATCGTAACCTTGCGTGTGCTTTATTTGTTTCCTTGCCCTTGAGTTCAACGTTGAAGACTTCTGAAAGAGAAATGTTTGGTAGAAGAACACTGCACGGACAAGACAAGTATCATCGACTAGCTTATTTCATTTCAGTATTTTGAAGTTAGCTTGATTTGTCAGAGGTGCTAATTAATTTTCCCAAGTGGCAACAAATAAAAAACTGGGGCTATTTTGTAGGACGATGCAGATAAGCTTATAAAGACATAAAATTAATAGTAGGCAGAATTAAATTCAGTTTCATTTATACAGCGAAACATCACATGTCTTCATATGAATTGAGCTGCACCACTAAGCTGAAGTGATTTCAGCATATCGGTGCTACCACAGTCCCAGTTTACCTCCTTGGGAAAATCAATTGCTTATCTGTGCTCTAGAGCATACTTGTCGGATCCTTTTATGAAGTGCAATTTGTTGTTATTGGCGAAATCATAATGGCTGCAGTCACACAAAGTTCACTGGCAGACAGTCGCCTTTAAAAGTGTACATGACCAATAAACACCTGCACTCATGTTGATGCTGAATATGGTGTTTTTTTATATCACTCTCTGTTGGACATCTTGAACTTGGCTTGTCTCCCACTATAATAAACCTTGATAGCTGAGCCACACGCAACGTGAGAACTTTAATTGGATTTTTAGCATCTGATCATTTGTTGTGTTGTCTAGGGGGGGAAAAAGGACACATTTGTCTGTTTGTGAGGACTTGAGGAAAAACTTGGCTGTAGCTTTTGTTGCTGCCTTGAAAAACTCAGGGCAGAATATGGAGACGGTCGCTGCCTAAAAAAGCCCAAAGACATGTGGCTAAAACGCTTACACAAGCTTTAGTAGATGGTGGCTGTGCATTCCTGTTGAAGAAAAAGTGTAAATCTCATCAAATCCTAGCTTCTTCTGACTCTCCCAAACCAAATCCCTTTCTCGAACAAATCCACTGCCAACCCCCTTCAAAGTGGGGGAGAAATCACTGCAGCTATAAGCTTTCTTGTGTTGTGCTCTCTCACCCTCAGACCCTCCCTTCCCACCGTCGTCTCCCCATCTTTCTCACCCAGCTCCTGTTTTGGCTTTCTGGCTCTCAGGTTTCTCCCCACCCCCAGCTCCACTATCTACCCCCCCACCCCACCCCTCTGTGGCCCCCCTTTGACCCCCTGTTACCCCACATATACCCCCCCTCACCCTCCCTTTCCCCAGGGCAAGCCCACAGCTCCCAGTCCTTTGTGCCTTCTCTTCCCTTCCCTTCCCTTCCCTTCCCCTCCCTCCATCCTCCACCTCTGTCTCCCCCTGCCTTTGTGTGCAAGAGGCCAGCAAAGGGAGAGAGTGAGGGTGTAGAGGAGGAGAGACGGAGCGACAGGAGCTAGGATGGAGAGGGATCCTATAGACGAGATGTGAAGCTGGAGCTTGAAGCCGTTTGTTTATACATGTTCTGTCTTGACTTTTGGGTTTACACCGAGAAAGGTGGTGCGTCCACCTTTACCCTGCAGAAATTTTCAGTCTTTGATCTCTTTCTACATTATAATGTGATATGTGACAAAAAGACATAAAAAACAAAATACTCACACCATCTCTGCCCAGAAGGCGTGGCCTAAATATATATACCGTCAGTTCTCTCTCTCCTTTTCCATTTAGGCACTTTATTGAGTTCTTGCACAGCTGTAAACACAATCGCTGTAGTTAAATGAGTGAAACGGAGGAAAATAGCCTGTTTACGGATGGAGAGTACAAGAAAAACTCTGGCTCTCATGTCACTAGTTCAGATAACTGGATTGACTTAAAATGTGAGTGTATGTGGTCAGTCGAAACACACAGCTGAAATATCCTCTGTGGTTAGAGCTTTACAGGTTCTAGTAATTTTTGCTTGTTTGGTTAGGACTTACAATAATATACATCGGTCACTGTGGGATGGACACAGGACCTCTGGGGTTGTCCTGTGGTATCTGGCACCTGCAGATTGAGAGCGGATCTCTTCAGATCCTGTGGGTTGCGGAGCGGGAGTCTGTGGATACGGTTCGTTCCAGTGCATTCCACGGATGCTTGATTGGATGTGGATCCAGATTGTTTCGGAGTTCAGGTCCATGCGCTGGCCTCTTTGACTTGTTCCTCAAGTTGTTTCTGAGCAGTTTTTGCTATTTGGCTGGCACATCCTCTTGCTGGGAGACGCCACTGCTTTTTGGTAATTTCAGTTGGTCTCCAACATTTAAGCGAGTGGATCAGGTCCAACTGAAACCCCAAATGATTGCAAAGGTTTCCTGGGAGAGCAGTACACTGCAACGTGATGATCAATGTTGGTCGCTTCACTTTTAACTGGTTCCAGTGCGTATATATTATGTCCAAGTCAACAGGGGGCGACGTGTAGCAGTTGTAACACAGACAGTATGAGAATCCAGCATACTGTAAAATCAGACTGCAGACAGTGTAGCGCATACACAGGTTTTTATTATCTGCCGTAAACAAAAACAATGCTAGATTTTAAGTCAGTCAGTATTCTTGAAAATCTTTCGAAGTGCTTGTATGTGTGCCCGTACATATTCATGAACGAGAAACTTTGTCATTAGAAACTTACTCATGAGTAACTGAAGTCGTAGTTGACTTGCCTAAGCTTTTAAGAGCTGCATTTAAAATCACGTGTCACCCTCACAAACATAAACAGAACAGAAAAAGACACAGGTCGCCAAACTTAGATACTGGGAATAGGTCATTACGCAGCTAAGAGGGCGTGTTTGTCTATTTATGTTAACCAGACAAGATAGCCAGACACCAAAGGCGGCATTCACCTACTGACCTACCAAAATGACTCGCCAGAGCTGCTAGAAGCTTTGGTGAGTCATTAAAAAATCTGCAGAAAGAGGAACACGTAAACTCGTGTGAAAGTGAAACCTATTAGGCTTGCGTGTACAGAGCAAGTGAGCGATGGCAGCCCGTGACTGTTGAGATGAATGTATTAATAGGTTTGCCTCAGCGCGTGCACATGCATTATACATTTACCATCCGAAGACCCAAAGCACTGCGCATGCATTTTTAAAACGCAGGAAACAGAAAGGTGCGTCACACTAGGTGCGTTTGTGCGTGCTTATCTGCGTGCGGATGCATGTGTGAAACCCACTTGCTCAGAGTGCACGCTCAGAGGAGACCATGTTCCTGGAAAGCTGGTTGCCACCCCTGTTATCGCAGCTAACTCGATTAGCGGAGCTTCTGCCGCCAAGCATTCCTCTCAGAGCGCAGCGACGAGCGCGCACCCACAGCTGAGGAGCCCCCTTCGCTAGATTTAATTAAATCCGCCAAAATAATATACACCCAGTTCCCAGCTAATGCAGCATCATAAATGTGGCACTTACTGTTGCGCAAATATGGCTCTATCAGCGATGTGTAATATTCGAAACATCAGCATGAGACACATAACAGAAAAGCTCCGTTTACCATTGTTTTAGTGACTGATAGAAACATAAAAACATGCCTTTAGTCTTCAGGAAAGTGTTCTGCATTTGGATCTTTAAATTCCCTGCAGCTTCCACGATGGCATCCTAATACGTACTTAGCTGAACTGTTTATGGAAAACAGCACTTTGCTACTGTCGTACCAATTAACCGCAGCTAAGCAGGAATGTCAGATAGGGAGCCAGCCTTTCATGAGAGGTCCTGACCTTTCACGCTAATCACTGATCACTTAGATAAACACTCGTTACCGTAAGATGCCATTATTGCCTCTCCCGAAGCCTTCCTATGGACAGTAGTAATAATTATGCCCCCGGGTAATTGGCTGACTAATTGCTGTTGGTGGGATACATACATTGCCTGGCGTCAAACCCAAGAGGAAGCTGTGCTATTACTTTTAATTACCTGCTGTTAGGTTTGACAACTGACCCCGAGTGCTGTTTTTTGGCGCTGATGGGCGAGTTTTGGCTTGTGGGAGGGGAAGGGATACTGGGTATCAACCTCCGCTCCAGTGTGGTCACTGCAACAAAGGCCCAGATGGATCGCTTCTGTCCTCACACACACACATGCTCTTGAATACACACATGCACACACACTGTGGGATGAGCAGACACACTTTCCTTGTTGTCCTCTGTGCTCTGGCTTTTTAGGCAGCAGACCCATTCATCATGTGCCTGTCTGTAGAGGAGCTGCTATTCATCGTCTCTCCTCCCTCTTATTCTTCAGGAGCCGGCCTGTCTCATACTCTGTCTCTCTACCTTTCTCACTACTTGGCTCTTTGTATTTTGCCCCCCCCCCCCCCCCCCCTCCACCCCATCTCTCTCCTCCTCTTTTTATATCTTTGATTCCCTCCCTCTCTCCCTCCCTCTCTCACACCCTCACTCACACTCGCCTCGCCAAGAGAACAAAGGGGACCTAGCCACTTACCTTGTCTGCTTCTGCTTGCGTGCATGTGTGATGCTGTGGGCTCAACCCACAGCGCCGGTTTCCTCCACTGACACAGAAATCACTAGAACAGTTTTTGGCCTTTTATGGGTCACAGAGAGCGACAAAGCCTGGACGCCCACCTGCTACATAGCGCATTAGTTGCCTTCAAGCTTATCAGTACTGGATGCCATACTGTTGATGTGTAAGGAAGATTATATACACAAACAGTAAAAACATTATCAGTGACTTGAGGTGGTCACACATTTTATTAGAACAAGTAATCTTAACAATATTTACTATATTTATTTATTTGTGTCTATGTTGATGGATATCCTTGTGTTTTGAAACCTAGTTAACTTTTTCCCTTTCTTTTTTAAAGCGAGAGCCTTGGCAGAGATGTGTTTTCAGTGTTGATTGATTGCTGAGTCAAGATAATGTAAAATCTGTGCAGAGGAAGAGCCCATTCTTTCTTAAAATTACTAGATTTGGCATTGGTGTTGGCGTTGTTGGTGGAGGCACTCTGAGCTCCCTTCTAGTTCCATGTGACGTATACCTTCTTTAAAATAATGCGTTGGTACTCTGGTGCAGAGCTGGCTGACAGCTTTGAGAAATGAACCTTCTGTTGGATTATGTAGCAAAAGATGGGATGTTTTGAATTCATTCACTGAATTCATTGGAGAATTTCTTCTAGAAGTCCTTTCCAAAGTCACAGACAAGATTAATGACATCTTTGGCCCCAACAAATTTGTGGTTTTGGAATGGGGTCTAGACAGGGAACTGACACTGCCATTGGGGCGACAGGTGGGGTACACCCAGGTAAGGTTGCCATTCTGTCACAGGGCTAACAGAGAGACAGACAACCATTCACACGTACATTTACAACTGTGGGCAATTTAGAATCACTATTTAACCTAACCCCAATAACAGAAAGGTCCGGGCCAGACGATGGAGTCAAACCCAGGACCTTCTTTTTGTGACGGTTAGACCTTAACCAAGTCCTTGTAAAATATCTTACAACATGGTGACCAGAGACCACGGAAAGCGAATGATATTTGGCAACTTGGAGCGACTAGGGGTGAAATAACTGCTGGCAATGTGAAGTGAATGAGACCTGTGATAACCTTTCAGACTGAAGAGACTACCAGTGAGTGAAGAATATCGTTGATTGACACATGACCTGGTGGTAAATACACTAGAGGCTCACCTATGCAGCCAGAATGTCTCCTAGCGACCAGCTGGCAGCCCGAAAGTGCATCACTTCCACTATGTACAGGGCTCAGGACCACTCTTTTTAAACCCCACGCCCACTCATGGTGCATTCTTTGTATTGTGATCAACCCTGATGCATTCTGTACCATTCTCTGTGGCACATAAAAGCAATAATCTTCAGTGTTCAGCGACCTTCTGCGGGGTCATCACCTGTGCCGAGCTCACAAACCATATCATATCTTTTCCTCATCCACCTCCACCTGCTCCCTGCACGATAAATTCATTACACCAAATGCTAAACTTTAAAGCCCTCCATAAACTACCTTTTAGACTGTCCTCCCACCCGTCCCTGTGCTTTACGATGCTCTCCAACAACTTTTAGGACTACGTTAACCAGTTTTTTTTTAGCTATGTACGCAGTGGTACGCTATCATCATACAAATTATTTGTAGCAGTTTTAGACAGCTCATTTTACCAATTTTGGCATCATAATTGAAAATGCGTGTGCTGTTTTAGAGGGTAAACGATGCAGTTTTATTGTTTCATTTGGAAGAATTTTTGAATTCAGCAGGTCTGAATGAGTAGCGTTTGGTAAATCGCTGTGGTGTGAAGTGCATGTTTGCATGTTTTAGCCACAGGCGTGCATTAATCTGGAAAAAAACTGGCATGTCAACTGGCCATGAAGTTTCCACACTTTGCATATTAATGATATATATGTGCGAAATGAGCTTTAACTCTTGCACTTTGTGTGTATGAGTATTATTTTTTATACATTTTATAGAATTTTGTGGTCTGCTCAGGGGCCATGTGTGTAAATTAGCATTTTTGCTAACTGTTAGCATGCACTGTCCCTGTGAAACAAAGAAAACTGTGAGGATAGTTTTGTTTCATTTAAGAATACAGACGAAAAAGTAGAGAGGTTAGTGTGGTGTTTCTTCTCTGTGTGAATTTACGGAGTGGTCTGTGTAGGATCTCGCCCTGTTCATACTCACTGTGTGCCTCTGTGTTTCAAACAGCTGGGCACATCAATTTTACAGATGTGGAGACGGTGCTGAGTTAGCTTGTCTGCTGTGTGCCTTTTGTTTATATTCTTAATGCTTTCAGACTCATTGTTTTGCCCGAGTCAACTTTTTACGGTATGTACATTGTGTACAAACTTACAGGCCACATACAGCGCTAAGGCCAGGGTTGTGTTGCCATGGTGAAGATGAAATCCAAAATGCAGAGTTGTAAGGAAGCCTGCAATTGGCTTAGGAGCCATACATGGGATTGTGAGCCGGCCAATGGGATACAGGCTGAGCTAGGGCTGTTGCTAAGGGGAGTAGCTTGTAACAGAGTCAGCTGGGTGTTTTCTCTCTCTCTCACACAGTCTGTTTCTTGCTCACTCACTCTATCTCTCCTGCTGCTAGCTCTGCCTTTGCCCTCATTGACTCCTTTCCCCCCTCCTCCTCGCCTCCCCATCGCTCTCTCCCAGCAGTTTTTTTTGCACTTGTACATGTGCAGAAGGGGAAGGAGCACATGTTGGAAATTTTACTGAATATTTTATGCAGCTTGTTGTTTGTTAGAGCCGTCGAAATCCTATACATGAAGCAGTGTGTGTGCACGTGTTCGTGTATGGCAGTGCTCACTTGAATCTGTGAAAGTTTGTATGTGTTTTTCTTGTTTATTTTTTTGTGTATGTTTTCCGAGTGCATGCATCTGCCTGGGTTGTTCTCTGGGAGATTTTCCTTCCCTGTTTTTTTCCCCTTCCGTTCCAGCACAGCGTCGTTCACCAAGTTTTGATATCTTTGTTGTCTTGTGGTTGCGTGATGAGATAGCATGTTTTTTTGTGTTTATTATCTAAGTGTTCATGTTGTGGATCTCTCCGGGGACTTGTGGCCCAGTAGCTAGGTGGGTGGGGGCGGGTTTGAATGCCAGCCAAGTAGTATCGGGTACATACCTGGTGTCACATAGGGCTGAACCTCACCCACTACCACCATCTTCACCCTTTCTTTACTCCATATGGAACTACAAAGTGATAACCACTGTTAACTTCACTTTATAAATTCTTTATAAGTCCTTTTATATGGAAGTGTGTCATTAAGGGTGTGATCCAGTCATAAGCAACATGATGTAATTTAACTTACCTGTTTCATGCTGATAACTCCCATAATTCATAGCTCTATGTGCTTTGGTTGTTGCGATACCAGCCTTACAGTCAAGGTGTAAGTTCACAGTCTTTGTAGGTTTCTCTGGTTTTGTAGCTTTCAGAGCAACCTGAACCTTGTACATACATGCATAAGTAAGATATGTCCTTTAATGTGGCTTTGTACTTTACAGAAATGTCTCTGATCAGTGTCACAGACTCCAAATTGCAAAGCTGGAGTTTTGTGATATTTAGCATTATAAATGAAAGCGATCTACCTCAATCGAGTTACAGCCTCTTTAGCTGGAAAATAAAGCCAGCGTGCGAGGACAGTGTTAGAATGCTGAACATTCATGGGGTCTCTAAATCATTTCCCTGTTCTTGTCACCTACATTTATTAAAGTTTGAATAATGAGGGCCATTGCTGCTTTATCTGACAGGTGCACCTCTCAAATGCGTTTGAGCTGTGCCGCAATTTATAAACAATTTAAATGCAGTGGTCTAATAAATAATATGCTTTGCTGTAAAGTCAGTTGCAACTGGTTGAGGGTAAATTTCAATACTTCCAAGCAAAGTTCAATAATTACTTCCTCTGTTTATCCTACACATGCTTTACTTAGGCAGTATTTTCAGAAGCCAGATGACATAAACAAATAGGTTAAACTGCAGGGACTTAAAGTCACAAAGTTCTGGATGATCTCTAATTTCCTGCCTCTAAATTCAGATAAAGCTGAATTCGGTCCTTAAAATCTTAGAAACAGGTGCCTCGCCAGTTACTTTGTTCTCCAGGAATGCTGTGAGGAATCTTTGAGTAGTTTTTGACTAGGATACGTCCTTTATATTGAACAAACCTTGATGCCTCTTGCAGTTGGATTTCCCCACATCCAAAATGCAGCAATATTGTTGCCTGTTACTTTGTGGTTTCGGTGAACTCAGCTGTGAACTTTGAGCTAATTTACTCATGCAAAGTGTGAACCTCCACAACCCTGATGACTTCATTTATCTCCAGGACCGATTGTGCGTTAATGACAAGCACGGACAGGGAGTAGGACGACTATTGCGTGTTCGTCTACTTATGAAACTGTTGGTCAGCATCAGCAACAAAGTCACCATCATTATTTATTTATTACAGAGTTGCTGCATGAGTTATCAGCTAACCCTTTTTATATAGAGAGCGTTTTATTCGTGCATGCAGGTCTCCCACTAGCGTTTAATATCTAGATCATAGATACTGGACTGATTCATGGCGTACGTGGGGATGGTGAATGAACCGTGCCAAGAGGCTAAGCTCTACAAAGAATGCCTTTTTTGTTTTTGGACAAGCGGAGTTATACAGCACGTCATCCCGCAAGTTGACAGAAGCAGAAACAAAGACTCTGCTCTCCCTACATTATTTGTGTCTCTCCCCTCCTCCTGTTTCTTTCGTCCTCACATTTCCTCCCTCCACGCTTCCTGCTTCCTGATTCTCATCCTCTCTTTGTTCATATTTCTCACTGGCAGGCACATTCTTCACCTTCTGCTGTCATTTCGAGCCTCTTTTTCCCCTTGTGCGTGTGTCTGTGCGTGTTTAATGGATCAACGTGCCTACTGATGCCAGGGGAATCACTGACCTGACGCTTCCTACTTATGAATCAAACTCCCCTAATAGAGCATGGCTGCCTTTGCAATGACATAACACACGCATTCACACACACCATGGCCATCCCATAGCCCCCAAGCATTCATTCATAATAATCTTCTCAATCAGTTATTCAGAGCCAGAGATGGAGAGAGATGAGTGGGAAATTGGGAGAGGAAGGGAGACGGTGGACCGCACTTCATGTGAAAACAAAGCAATTACAGGCATTATTAGTAGTGTTAGCTGTGTGTGCGTGTGTGTGTGTGTGTAAAGAGGAGATCAAAAGCAGGAGCCCCATCTGGCTCTTAGCTCTCCCACTGGTTCCATTTGGGTTATCACCACAGTCCTCATATTGATACTGTGCGAGTATGTGTGTGTCTCTTTTGTGTATGAACACAGCATAAACGTAACAGGTTTGTTCAAATGGTAACCAAATGCTCGCAATAACAAAAAGTGACCATTCGTAGACGCTTTAGTAAACAGGAGTGACTCTTGAAGAGCACATGCACACACGCACGTGCTCCACCTGAACAGTCGGAACGACGGAAAACATTAGACACATGTGCACGGGCACAGACTGAGAAAGTTTCCTAGTGTGCACTTGTGCAGTCAGGGAGACTGAAAAAGAAGCAAGGAGTCAGTCGGTGTGTAGAAGTTTAAAAATAGCAGTAGCACACACACACACACACACACACACACACACACACACACACACACACACACACACACACACACACACACATTGAGCTTGCAGCTCAGAAATAGAAGAAGCAAAAAGCATCTGGCTGAGCTCAGTCTTTTTTTCCCTCTTTCCCTCACTGCAGCCTCCGTCTGAAAAAAATCTAAACTAAAAGAGACAGCACAGAAGAAATGGCAAAGAAGAGGTAAGTGAAAATTTCAGCGAGCATGTGTTTCAGTCATGGTCGCTTGTGTGCGTTTGTGCACATTCGGTGTCTCGCCTGCGTGTTCCCATGCACGTTCTGACTCTTCGGCTCTGCACACGTCTGAAAGATGGATTTTCAGTAATCTCTCTCTCTCTCTCTCGGCTTCACAGGCAAGATTTTGAGAGAAGCAGAAAAACAAGATTCAAATAGAAGGAGGAGGGGGAAAAAGGAACAGCGAGTAAAAGACAGTGTGAGGGTAGAGCAGGTGTCATGGTGAATTTACAGAACACACTGTTACTGCCAGTATTTATCTGTGTACACAGAAATTCTCTTTGCTACTCCTGTGTGTTGCAGTGACAGTTTATTATCTCTCTGATCACTGCTGACTGCCCCTCCACAGAGACCCACAGAGAGAGAGAGAGACCGGTGGAGGATGAAGAAGTAGAAGTTTAATGTCAGACATGAAAAACATGGAGGGAGGAGAACAATGAAAGCGAAAGATCACACTTTCCATCTTCACTCTTTTTCCTTCCCTTGCTCTCTGTCTCTTTGTCTCTCTGCTACAGTTATTTTTGTCTCTGGCTTTCTGTGAAAATGCCAAGCTACCCTCTGCAACATTGCAGTAGATGGCAAATTCACTTCTCTCTCCTGTATTAGTCTCAGGATGGGAAAGACTTTTGAATTCAAGCGCAGATAAGACTCTGCCTCTGCCTTGATGACTGCTGAATCTGTAATTATAGCAGGCTGTGCATGAATTAGATAAAAAAAAGAAGTAAATACAGATGTGCAGGTCAAATTTCTGTGGCATCTGAGTCACTAGTTTGTGATATTTAGAGAAAGGAGAGTTTCAAGGGCCGCAGTTTTCCTTATTTGCACTGCAGCTCACATTTGTTCAAATGTATTCTGTGGGAACAGAAAGCATTATACAAGACTTTGAAAGATAAAACGATGAAGCTGTCATGATATATCATCATGTGTGGCTCTACTGCATGCTGGCTACACTGTACAAGTCCCTCAATGTTGATGACGTTAAGTGGTCTACATTGTCCCCATTAGCATATGCTATAGTCTGCAGTGCAGTAACAGACACTGTTCAATCGCACAAATACACAGATATGCAGTATATATAATAAAAAATTAAGTTTAGCTTCATTTTCAGAGGACGTTTGTGCCCCTTCTGCACACAACTTGTGACAAAAGCCTGGCAGGGTCCAACCCTGGATTTAAAACAGCTGTAAGAACAGTTATGGAGCAGGCAAGGTGCTGCGCGATGACCCTTTTAGATAAAATGCTTAAGATCTGCCCTTTTTTATTTGTAAAATAGTGACATTTTGAAGCTGTAGAACAACTGTTTTTACATGCAGGTTTTGTAACACTCAGCTCTTCATGTCGTTGCAGCGCCGCACACTGTTCTGCTTTAGGTTTAAAATTTGGAACCAAATCAATTCCCTTTTTTATGGCTGTTCCTTATTTCCACCCTCAGTGTTGTACATGCCTCAGGCTGTACAGGTGCACTTCAGAGCTCTTCAGTGTCCATGGTTCATATCAACACTTGAAGGCAGCGGTGATCATACACAATACGAGTGTGTGCTGAGCAGCGTTATGTCAGTTTGTTTCTTGTAATAACAGCCACAGATGTACGCGCAGTTATTAGAGGAAGCTCTGGACATGTAAGATGGATCACAGGGCTTGACATTAGCTTTTTGTGATAATTAGTCATTGATCTTCTCTGACATGTAATAACGACGACTGAGATATTTCTGCACAGCTGGCGTACAGGTATATGTGATAAATTAGAGGTATAGAAACTAGAAATAGCCACAACTATGAATGTCTCTACATCAGATTTGGGTCATTGTAATTAGGCTTGTTTCCAAAAACCTGAGATTTTTAATATGTAAGTGTAACTTTTCATCCTAATCATGAATCTACACTTTTAAGCATCTGAACCCAGTTCTGCTTAAAAATGATGCAGTCTGAGAGCCAGATGTCTTCCCTGTGCTAATGGCTTTATTTGAGAGTTTTTCAGTTCCAGTGAGCAGCAGAAAACATGGAAGCAGGAAACTGTTTGGAGAGTGCAGCATAATCAAAATGATTGCAAAGATATGCAGTTAACTAGCAGTCTCGTTGCCTTTGAATTGGTGACGTGGATCATGTCTGTGACCACTCGTCTGACTTGTACTTCATGTTTTTGGTGCCCACTCTGCGTGCACATGCTTCCCGTCATTTCAAAACATGAATCTCTGTCTGACTTTCTATTCTCTCCAAGAGTTTGTGTTGTATTATCTTCAACTGCTTTATAAAAAAAATACACCAGCTATCAGTTTATGTTTGAATAGGGTCAAGTTACATGCAATCTTTTTGTAATAACAATGGTTAACTATGGTAAATCAGCAAAAATTGTAAATCCGTTGCCATCTACATACACAGAAGTTCACTTAATCTTTATATTTTGAGAATCCAGCCATAAGTTCATCTGATCTGAAACGGTAAATGGCCTGTATTTATATAGCGCTTTACTAGTCCCTAAGGACCCCAAAGCGCTTTACACATCCAGTCATCCACCCATTCACGCACTGGTGATGGCAAGCTACATTGTAGCCACAGCCACCCTGGGGCGCACTGACAGAGGCGAGGCTGCCGGACACTGGCGCCACCGGGCCCTCTGACCACCACCAATAGGCAACGGGTGAAGTGTCTTGCCCAAGGACACAACGACCGAGACTGTCCAAGTCCAAGGTTGCCGGCTCAAACCTTCCGATTACAAGGCGAACTCCCAACTCTTGAGCCACGATCGCCCCAAATATAGGAAGTTTCTCCACAAGTAGTGACGTAGTTGCAACAGGACAGTGTTTTTACAGAAAAATGACATAGGAGGTCATCAGCCTTGCTTTTAGTGTTACCAGTTAGTCAAGTCCCCGATTGCAGTTAAATGCATCACAGACTAGTTGGGCTTATTGGAGTTGACTGACTCATATTAACTGCAACATGATGGCAATTATAAATTACACAGCAAATCAGTCTGAGTCGGACTGTGACAGGTTGGAGGCCGTTTGTCTTCCATTGGGGAACCTGTGCAATCTCCTTGTGATTGAGAGTGTTCGCCCAGAACAGCTGGTCACCACAGCGACTTGCAGTTGGTCCCAGAAAACAACGCAATTCACGAAGAGTTTTCCATCCTGGTTTTACTTCAGTACGACTGAACCATTTACCTCGACAAACCCGTCAAGCCGAGTTATTACCATTGCACTTCCTCCACACATAGACGGTTACAGTCAGCCGTTGAGCTGTTGATGAGATTTTGTTCTCTCTTTGACTCATGTAATGCGATGCAGCTCTAACATTAGTTCAGTGGAGTCTGAAAGAAAAGCGCTAACACTGACATGTTTGAACTGCTGGTGATTTCTAGTCTGCAGAATACACACCCTGCCTATTGAGACCTTGTTTAATTTATAGTTTTAATTTGTTTCATGACTTCCTTAACTTATCAGGTGGGCCAAGTAAATAAGAATATAATAAATCTTGCATTATAATCTGTACATTTTCAAACTATATAGTTCTGTTTATCTGAATGAAGATGAGAAACAGCAGCAGACTTGTGTGAATGATGCTTATCTGTGGGAAAAATGAGCTCTTCTTGCCGTTTCCTCCTTTGTCTTTTTTTCTACTCTGCTTTTTCAGTCTCTCCATCTCTCTTCCTGTCACTGGGATTTGACCTCTCATCTAGTGACCTCATCAATATGGAGTCCATTTGGGGGAAGGGTGGGGTCAGGAGTGTGTGCGCCTCTGCGTTTATACGAGGGTGACCCCGATGGGGCCCCTGGCATAGTTCAATTAAGAGGAGGGAAGACGAGCAGGGGAAAGGCGGTAGGGGCCCCCGTCGGCCGCCATCTTAGGTTTCCGTGTATTGACTCCCTTGGCTGTCCCGGGGTGCGTCTCTCTCCTGTCTGTTCACCTCACGACAGTCGTGCAGGTGGACAAGACAATCACCGCTTCTCATCTTTCTTACGCCCGCTATATAAATTTCTGCCTGTCTGAGTGTCTGCTATCCCTCCGCCCCCCTTTACATCCTCCGTCATCCTCATCCCTATAGTCTGTCTATCCTTCCTGGTTTTTCCTTCCCCTGGTCAGGTGAGACTTCGCTGAGGGGAGAAGGAAGAGGAGGAGTATTAGCTTCACTGTCTGGAGCCAGTGGTAATCTTATATCTCAACAGAGACAGACAGGAAAAAGAAGGGCCGGTGGTAACTTGAGCTTTACTGATTGTATATTCAACACAGAGGTCATTTTTTATAGACACTGGATACGAGGATGCATTTGCTGCACAGACACACACAGGGAACACATTTATATGTATACACATTGGAAAAACATATTTCTTGCCCACCATTAGTGATGTAACCCCCATGCAACAGTGCTGTGGCAATAGTCCTTTTCCCCTGATTGGCTTGTCCAGGCAGCTGGAAAATGGAGTCTAGTCAGCTTCGTGCCCTTGAGCAGTTACATGCTCTGACACACATACGTACAGTACATGTAATCAACAAAGAGCGATGAGCTGGAGGATAACAGAACGCAGTGGAGAAGAAAAAGAAATGCACAGATTCAGAGCCATGGTGGAAACAAAGCATAAAGGAGGAGAACAGGCATGTTTCAAATCATGGCTTTGTTGTTTGCCATGATTATTAAAACTCTTCTCTGTCGCTTAATTAAGTGAAACTGTTGTTTCTCTTGTGAGTTGCTTGCATGCATTCACGCTGCTTTAATTCATTAAAACATGTCAGGTTGAGAGATTCAGAGGAGAAAAAGGAAGAAAAAACTGTTTAAAAGAAATTATATAGAAATAAAATAGAAAGAGGTGCTCAGCTGTAATCTAAAACGAGAGACCAAAGGGAGGTTTTATTGGGTTTTAATCAGTCAAAGCAAGCGATGGTGAAACAGCGTTCATTAGTAAGTGGCTCTGGGCTCAGTGCTTCAGTTGCTTTCAAGTTGCTTTCTACTGAAGTCTGAGCTCTCTCAGCCTCTGCTGCAGCTGCTGAGCTGATCTCAGTCAGACAGTTTGCTGGCTTTGATTCAGAGACTTTTGCTTTTTAGCTTTTTCATTTATGTGTAGTGTTGGTGTCAAGTTTGGAAAACTTGGCCCAGTTTCCTCAAAGTCCCCAAAGCCTGGCCTTTCAGTTGGTTTGACTAGTTCTTCTATTGAACACACTGGCCTATTTTTCTACGCACAGGAAGTGTTTAGAGCTGTAAGGTATCCAGTTACTGCACACACATGATCACAGAAATGATTTCTTTAGAAGTCATCAGCTACTGTATAAAAACACACACTGCATAACCATGTGCTCTCATTAAAGATCATTATCAGATGTTTTCAGACCAATACTGATATCTGATATGCCAATAAATAAATACATAAATGGCCTTCCCAAATATTCATTATGTGTATTCGTGTCCTTGCTTGCACTCTGCATAACGCTGCTTGGATCAGCTGGTTTTGTTTGTGATGTGTCAACAAGGAAGTTGCAGAGTGCCATGTTGTGGACATGCTATGCAATGTCAACACACTGAATAGTTTTTCCGTGACAGCTCTGCGTCATTTCTTGGCAGTTATAAATTCCAGGACATAATAATATAGACCGTAGGCTTATTTAAACGTAGGCTTAAGTTTATCGGCTTTGTCGTATCACGTCCTGTTGTATTGAGCTACGTGCCATTCTACTTTTTAAAGTAATTTGTGTTGTGTTTGAGAGAGCATTAAGTTTGCACTAATGATATCAGCTGAGCAACTGATATCAACATGTCTTCCAGTTGCTTTTTCCATGTGTTTGAGTTGTATTTATATGCATCGCCCTACGTCATGGTTAACATTAACTGAGGGTTAATAGTATGAGCTAACTAACTTAACAGTTTTACATTGTTGGTAAAAAAAAAGCATTGTTTTAAGAAAACAACTCCCGCATTGGTTAGACCCAAGGAATTGGGAGGATGGTCAAAAATGTTAATGCAAGTTGTCTGTTTTTGGACCTGACTAGTACCCAGGTAGCTTTAGTACCTAAGATCACAAGACTTCTAAAAGGGACACGGATCATGTTCATCGAAGACACTCGTGACGGCCTTTGTGCCGTATCCGCAGACATTTTTTAGAGCACTTCTCTATTGTTGCTAGGTTACAAGTGCTAGATCAGAAGTAACTGGTTGGTTATTGACAGCCAGGATCAGTTCTTCTGCCAATACAGTCCTACCCCATCTCGATTTTGATTTGGTGGCGGAAGAGAAGTGACCTTGACGAGTGCAGCAGTGTTCCAAAACCTGAAGCATTTTCATCTGAAAGCATTGTGAGTGCGAAGAAGAAAAATAAAATGAGCCAAGGACTTTGAGAGCTGTCAATCCAGAGCATTTTCAGAATTGAAATAGAAAACAGACTGCTGCTGGCGGGTCACATGACCGAGGCCAGAACATTCCTGGTGCACATCTCTGTGAAGCCTGCTTTTTGGTGCAAAAAGGCAACGTTTGAGACCGTGGGATGAAAGCATGCTGGTCCTGAATAATTCTCCTTGTGTGATGAGTGGGACTTCAAATATTACATTTTAGTATGCTATCAGGACCAATGAAATATTTCGATTTTTGATGGTTCATAATCCATAACTGCATGTTGCAGTGAGGACTTTTGCTTGGAGTCACTATTAAACATTGTTTTGATTACAGCACCGAGCAAGAGTCTTGAGCCAACCTGTAATTTTTTTGTTTTTTACTAAGAAAATAGGAAATAGATACAATATGTAAGACAAAATAGAGTTTGTGTAATTCTAACTAGCCTGAAGGTCGATATTTAGTATGACCACCTTTATTCTTCCATGAGAGTCTGATCTGTCTGTGGAAAGATTTGTAACTTCTTCATGTAGTCTTCAGGAGTATTCTCCAGGCTTCTTGAAGCACATTCAAAGCTTTTCTTTGGATGTTGGCTGGATTGTGTCGGGATGTTGTGATGGTACATTTCTATGTTCATAATTCCATCAATTTTGACAAGATCGCCAACGCCACTCACTGAAACGCACCCCAGAACCTCAGCAGAGCCTCCACTGCTTTTTTTACATGGCTGTAGACATTTACTGTTGTACTTCTCTCCTGACCTCATCTGAACATATTTATAATTACATAAACCATCAAACGTCCAATTTGGATTCATCACTTATCTTCAGTTCTGCAGCCAAAGCCTGCAGAACTATTGCTCAAGTCCTCTTTAAAAAAATACAAGTGTGACCCCTTGGAAGCAAGTAAAGATACAGTAAAGACAGAGAGGCACCTCAAGAATGCTGTACAGTACATTGCTAACAAATCCACATAGGGGGTCTGCTCTTTTGACTTCACTGAACAGTGCCTAACTTGGTAACCAGTCGTCCTCATAATTCAAAGCTGTGGATGTAATATAGTCTGTTATATTTACTCTGGTATTTGTCTTGTCAGTTCCAGTCTCCAGTTCTACCACAGATGGGCTTGTAGCTTTACAGCCACAGCACAGTGTCAGGGCGAATGAGTCCTCAGGCAGGCAGAGGGGACCAGATGTGTCAAGTGGTTGGGCTTGGGGCACAAAAGGCCCCCCGGGGCAACGTTGAAGAGCCTTGAGGAGGACTGGACTTGGGATCTCTCCATCACCACCCCTCACACCCCTTCCCTCTCTGGCTGGGGCTTTTCCTGGGCAGCGTGGCACAGTGTGTGGCCTGGCCCCGGGCCAGAGCCACTAGCCTGCCAGCCTCCCTCCCCTGAGACCAAAGACAAAGCTGGGACATGGCCAGGCACTCCACGCTCTCCGTTTATCTCTCCATCATTCCCCTTTCTCTTGCCAGACTCTTTCTTTTTCTTCTCAATCATTAGAGGTCATTTTGTCTCTCCTTTTTTTCTCTTCTTTTCTTTCCTGTTTTGTCTCTCCCTTTTTTGTCATATCAGCCCCTTTTTTTTTAACCTGAATACACATTTTTTTCTGTTCCTTTTGTTCTATGCCGTGTTTTTCCTCTCCGTTGTTTATGTCAATCTCTCTGCACTCTTCCTAATCACTTCTTGCTCAGGGTTTCACACAGATCATTTCACACATACTTGCATATCTCAAGTCATTGTTGTTACACCTGCACATATGTTTGAACCGGCGGGCAAGACTAAACACACACAGGTGCACAGGTATCAACACCTCCAGGTAAACTCTCACACTATCCCCACACAACAATTTTTTACACACAGTCTTCCTGAAGCCCTCTCACACACGTCTCCCACATAAACAGCCATATAGCAGAACTCCACAGATCCCATTTCCACACCCACACATACACCTCCTCCCTCTCTCCCTCTCTGTGGTGTGCGTGTTAGTTTCCCTATCATCCTGTCGCCTTGTGTGGCCTCCACATCAAACCAGCTGCTTTATCCAATAAAGGCTAGTGCTAGCTAACCAGCTAGCATGCATCATTCTTAGAGAGAGTGTATGTGTGTGTGTGTGTGTGTGTGTGTGCCCACTCCACCCTCCTCAACCACCCACGGTGCTGCCACCAACAGCTCTGGTTGACTCTGTTACTTTAAAAAGATTAGTGATTTATTGGTTTTTCTTTCACTCTTACTTCATTAAAGTCATTTCATCATTCAGGTTTGATGTGTGTTCTGTTACTGCTGCTCTGACTTCGTCTGTCTCCCTTGTCCCAGAACAGAGAACCTCTTTTACTTCTTTTATATTTATTATTCTGTCTTCCTGTGTTTTCCAGTCTAATAACTTACTAACTTAATCCTCTGCCATCTCATAATGAGTCTGAACCACAACCTCACACAAGAAGGAAGAGCACCCACACACATGGAGGTGTCAAACTTTTTACTTGTTATAGATTGTAGTTATGTTCTTTTTAACCCTATAAAGCATGTTGGCTCAGTGGTTGTTGCTGTTAGCCTATAACAATAGTGGAACCTCAGCTCAAGCCTTTTTGACTCTCATGTGTGGACTCACATTCTTCCTGTATTGTGCAGTTTTTCACAAAGAGCTGCTAAGTTAACACTGCCTGTGTTTGCACAGGACAGTCTGGCAAAAAGAGATTCATGAGAGTTTGATGTCTGGTTAAATAACAGCTAATAAAAAATACATTAAAAAAACCCTGCATGACTGGCTGCATGGGTTAATATGTTCACACAGTGATGCTGGAAAATATGACAGCGTGCCCTTAGAATTGGCAAATGTCAACATTTACATCACACCTGTCCATGCAAATTTTGTAACCATGAACTTTGCACTCATCTGCCTGGTGATGGCAAATTTCAGACTTTGGTTGTACAGTCTGCACTTTGGACGGCCAAATGGATCCATTTGAGCAATGATCACTTTTTATATGGACAGCTTTCAGTGTGGCTATGTGCAACAGGTACTAGCTTCCGTTAGTGTAGCTTCTGAGCAGAAGCAGCCTATATTAAAGTAATGAAAAAAAAATCTAGTCCATGAACTGAAACCAAAGAATAAAAGTATGAAGCCCAAGCTGCTGTTGATAAGCCCACATTCCTCCCGTGAACTTTTGTGGCTCTTCGGCCTGAACTTATTCTCATCTCAAACACAAATTCTCTCAAAGACAATCAACAATCATGCCCCGCTTTTGTTCCTCTTAAGAAAAACTACCTACCGCAGTGTACCTCCAGATAGCGTTTCTAGAAGTCTTTGCTAATGACTAAGAATGAATTGATTTCTTAGAAATCCTTTTTGGAAATAAATGATTCTCCGAACACTTCTCCAGTGCTTCTTTGGGAAACCAGTAAAGCAGTTTTAAGGGGTATAATCATTTCATATTGCTCCCATTAAAATAAAAAAGATATTGAACAGGAAGACAAATTAGAAACCAAAATTAAAGAATTAGAAAATTCATTGCTCACTTTTCAATCTGAGAAAGTACTTTGTGAAATAAGAAAATATAAAATGAAAGATAATGACCTAATTAATGGAAAGACAAAATTCCTCATTGAGCGACTCAAAAGTAATAAATTCCAGTACAATAATAAGTCGAGCAAATACTTCTCAAACCTAATCAAACAGAATAAAGAAAAAACAACAAGGACTCAGCAGGAAAACAGTTCCACGGTTCGGCAGATATAAACTCATGGACTTTCATAAAAAACTGCACTCTTCAGACCTCAAGCCAAATAATGACGATATTCATGAACTCCTCAACATCATAATCCGTCCACATTTAACACAAGATCAAGTCGACATCTTAGAGAAACCATTATCTCCTGATGAGGCACAAGCCCAACAACAAAGCCCCTGAACCTCATGGCGTCCCTGCTGAGTGCTACAAACATTTCTGATCATTTCTTTCTCCACTTTTCGTAAGAATTATCTTGGATATTAAAACAACCTCTATAATCCCACCAAGTCTGAACACAGCAATGATCATCCTACTCATGAAACCAGTCCAGTCAAGAGTCTACCCTTCTAGCTTATTATCGTTGCTTTCTCTCGTAAATACGGACAATAAAATTAAAAGCAAAGCTTTAGCGCCCAGGCTAGATATGGTCGTCCCAACTCTTTCAATTTAATGCAGCTATCAATCAACAAATTTAACACCTTAATTATATGATTAGATGCAGAATAAGTATTTGACTGAGT
This sequence comes from Maylandia zebra, assembly GCF_041146795.1. Lineage (NCBI taxonomy): Eukaryota > Metazoa > Chordata > Actinopteri > Cichliformes > Cichlidae > Maylandia > Maylandia zebra. The sequence continues at coordinate 44,680,222 of NC_135169.1, read as the reverse complement.
TAACTGGAAATTTCTTTTGCAACATATCCTAATCTCAGGTTCGGAAAATCATTTATCAACTAGATTAAGGCATTCTAAGCTACACCCACAGCCATAGTAGGTGTAGCATATTACGGCCAATGGGTTGAGTACGTCAAGCTTCACTCCCCACATTGGTACGAGACGAGGATGTCCTCTGTCTCCATGTCTGTGCACTGTTCATTGAACCACTAGCAGCTGCAATTAGACAGAAGGAAAAGATCAGAGGCATTAAGAAAACTACTACAGAACATAAAACTGTTCTTTATGCAGATGATGTATTGTTGTTATTGCAAGACCCACAATCTTCCCTTCCAGAATTATTTACAGTCATTAATTCTTTTTCAAAGTTTCCAACTACTATGTGAATTGTTTAAAGTCTACAATCTCACGGCTCTGTATAGATAAGTGGCAGCCCTGGTATCGCCTTATTATCTTCACTCCCAAGTTCTCAGAGTTATTTAGCCTTAATTTCGCTCCACCACTCTTAAAGGTTCAAGATGATTTAAATAGATGGTCTAAAGTCCCTATATTACTTATAGAAAGTATAGCAATGATCAAAATGTTAGTTCTACCAAAAATGAATTACTTGTTTTCCATTATTTCCAATTTCCCCAAATATGGTTTAATGGTAACTCCACTGTATCAGAATTCTATTGGAAAAATAAAAACCCTCATATAAAGCTTATAACATTACAAAAATCCAAATCCCAAGGGGGATTAGAATCTCCTAACTTTGAGTTATATCATTTAGCTAATCAGTTTAAATACTTTATTGAATGGCTTAAGTTCTCCCTGTCATGAACCGAAGTTCCGTGCGCAAGCTGGACCCAGAAGCAGAACACACACACCAGGGTAGGAGGGAATAAAGAAAGCAAATTTATTATAACTAAAGGTGTCCCGTGAGGGTAGCCGAAAAAACAACGTATGGAACCAGAAGAAACTGAGGGACTGGGGAGGTGAACTACGCAGGGAACGCCGAGAGCGGGGCTGTGAGAAGCTGCAAAACAAAAAGAGAAACAGATTACTGGGGTGCAGAAAAAAGGCAGCATACGAGGGAAGGTGGAGTATACGTCTTACGGAGGTAGCCGGGCTGAGTGAACCAGAGGGGGGGGGGCTCCAAAAGGGTCGAGACGGCGAGGCTGATAGTGCTTCCGAATCTCAGGCGGACAGGTGGACAGGCAGGTGGCTCGCAAAAACGCCGAGTTGTGATCTGAGTACACAGGGTAAAACAGAGTCCGTTCCAATGGACAATTTGTCATAAGGGTTTTTTTCCCGCAGGTGTACGTTACCGCTGAGAGGCGACTACGGACTGGCGTGGAGCAGCAGGTAGGACAGGATTAAATAGTCCACCTGGTGATCGCCTGGGATGGGATGCAGGTGTGGGGTTAGCAGCCACGCCCGTGGGCGTGGGCATCCCAACAGCACCCCGGACGCCGGGCCGCAGACCATGACACTCCCAACATGAAACTGCCTGGTCAGGTACCAAACAAGAACTTGGCAAAGATTTGCATTTGCTAGACCTACCAGTTATCACCCAGTAGGGCTGCTCGATTATGGCAAAAATGATAATCACGATTATTTTCACTGAAATTGAGATCACGATTATTTGACGATATTTATTTAACCCTTTAAGACCTACTATAGAACCAAGTCCACCAGAGCTTATATTATTTTTTTACATGCTGTAGTGCCATTTGTGGGAGCATTTCAAGTTGCTATACATCAATACAACTGTTATAGCCCATATTTTAATAATATGTATGCATTAAGTCCATAGTAATTACATAAATTGCAAAAAAGTGCAATAAACTACAAAAAAAATTGAAAATCGCTTTTGTTTTGTTTACATATATTTCTACTTGGAGAAATTTAAGAGGTTTATCCCTCAAAACTTTAAATACAATAAAGTTGCAAAAAATAGTTTCCCACCACAGGAAATTTATTTTGAGTGTCTTCATAGTTTTATTTTGGAGATACAGCAATTTTTATATACTGCAGGAAAAACAAAAAACAATCCTATGATGCAAATTTGCAAAGAAAACAGCATGTGCATCATTTTACTGTGGGAAGTGTTACGAACAGCTGATAGGAACGGCAAAGCGTGTTTCTGGAATATTATGTTTTTGTTCCTGCAAGCGCTTTTTATGCAATTTTTGCAAAGCTATATGTGGAACGAAACCGTGACCGAGGACAAGCTGATGGCATAAGATGTAAGTACAACTCCTCCGGTTTCATATGCAAAACAAATTATTGCGCTAGCTTACACGGTTCAGGTTCTACAGGGATTTAACAATAGTTACGCAAAACGGAGCGTGCTGCTCTGACCGGCTTTAAAGGGTTAACAATGACTTTAAAAAAATTATATAAAAAAGTGTGCAACACCACTGAAGTTTTTTTTTTTTAACTCTTTTCAACCAACGGCAGTCACTCTCCAAATAACTTCTGCTTAGCTTTCCGAGCTTCCCTCGGGTCCTCTTAATCAGCGGTCTCCAACCTTTTTTGAGCCACGGACGGTTTATGCCCGACAATATTTTCACGGACCGGCCTTTAAGGTGTCGCGGATAAATGAGGGAGGGGCTAATAATCGGCTCAGTCATTTTTAATGATCGTTGAAAGCCCAGATCGTAATCGTGATTAAAATTCGATTAATTGAGCAGCCCTATCACCCAGTCTGTTAAAAAACACCAATCTGGAATAACCCCGACTTTATATTCAATTATAGCTTGTTCAGTTCAGCTATCTGGAAAGAAAAAGGAATTACTCTTCCCAGTCATTTATTTCATGATATCTCCTTTGTCAGTTTTCAATATTTATAAATAAATATAAATAAAATCAATTATACTTTCTAAACTTTACATTACTCCTATTAAATGTAATTATTCAATTCCAATAGAACAGAGGTGTTGAACTCCAGGCCTCGAGGACCGGTGTCCTGCAGGTTTTAGATATCACCCTGGGTCAACACATCTGAATCAGATGATTAGTTCATTACCAGGCTTCTGGAGACATGTTGTGGAGGTAATTTAGCCATTTAAACCACCTGTGTTTGATCAAGGACACATCTAAAACCCATAGGACACCGGCCCTCGAGACACCTGTGCAATAGAACATCTCTTAAAACTTACAGCACCTCAGATAACATCTCCAATATAACAAACACACTAAACAGCTGTCTTACTTGCTCCCACTGTCTTCAAAGCTGTGCATCCTAGGTGACTTGTCATCTATTCAGGTCCCAATGACGGTATTCTCCTTGCAGCCCTAACTATTGCCAAGAAGGTCATACAGGAAACGGGAAGGTCAAACAGGAAATAAAAAAATAGTATAAACATTGTGCAATGGAAAAACCTTCTAACAGATCATATATCCCTGGAAAAAATGTCTGCATCACTACATATGAAAACTTACTATAATAATCAATAAACTAACTACTGAATTTGCTTGATTTCTAATACTTTAAACATCATGTCCACATATTGTAATTACTGCTATTTAAACTGACATTTATATACGTATAGTATTCTTAGCCCTCTATTAATCCACAGCAGAGACCCTAACTCAAGGGCATGCTGACCCATTGTGCATTGATATTAACTGTTTGTGTGTGTGTGTGTGTGTGTGTGTGTGTGTGTGTGTGTGTGTGTGTGTGTGTGTGTGTGTGTATACAGGGGAGGTAATCTTTTTAGTTCCAAGAATTGTTTGAAGTTTCTCCTTGGTTTGCTCTAAACTTTAACATCAAACAGTTAGGTCAACCTTCCTGCCTTCATCTTTGTACTCTTCTCCTCCTCTCAGTATCCCCCCTCCACCTTCTCTCTCTCTCTGATCTGGTGAAAGTAACATTGGAGTGTCCTGCAGATAAAGAATGAGAATGTCAGGTTAAACTAACCGACATCCCTAACGTACAAACTAAGACACATCATAGGCAAGGGGCAGCATGTTGTGCTGTTCAATGAAATGGGACAAAGACTTTACGAAGCTGCATGCATTCAAATCAGTGTGTGTGTGTGTGTGTGTGTGTGTGTGTGTGTGTGTGTGTGTGTGTGTGTGTGTGTGTGTGTGTGCGCGCAGCTGGTACAGCCAGTTGTTTCATCATCACTCTGTTTCCATGTTTGACACACTGGGCTATTTTTACCCCACAGTCCAGCCGTAGCCCGTTAGATGACTCACGAGTACTTGTGCAGCTAGCTTGCTCGTGCACACTGAAGTTGAGGATTTCCACTGAGATGCACGTGCTGTTGAAAAAACTCACAGATTTACTTTACCTCTGTTGCTATGGTGTCTGTTTGCATAGACTGTATGTGTGTGTGTTTGCGTGTTTGTGTGCATGTGTCATGTGCCTCTTGGGCAGACAATGAACAGCTGCATGTGGCTTGTGTTTGTGTATCTGACAGCAGCTGGCCCCTCTCTCTCTCTCCTGTCTGGACTCATTGTGAGCCCTCCTCCTCGTTCTCTGGCTAACAGAGCAGTGACCATTTATTTGACGCACACACAACGCCACATTCATATGTGATGCTTATTTGTTTCTTGGTGTAAGAGGAACCAGATGCAATGCATCACATGCGCATGCTTTTGATACTTAAAGTGGTGTGTGCCTTTTTGTATCATGTGTGTCTGCAAAAGTCCTTCTATGTCCTTTGTTCTTGGGTGTTTCAGTGTACATGTTTGTGTTCTTGTGAGCGTGCCATATGTCATCACGCTGTAGAAGATCAGGAGTAATCTTTTGTGCGTGTAGCCCACGTCTCCTGGTTACGGTGCTCTTTGCTTTGTCTTAATTTCCACTCTTTTTTGTTGTTTTGGCATGCTGACTCAGCTTATCTGAAGAATTAATAGGGTGTGTATTGGAGATCCGGCAAAGTTTAATAGGGTCTGTGTGCTTTCTGGGCTCAGATTCATGGCCCAGTGAGCCAACAGTCTCTGAATGCTGTGTGTGTGTGTCTTCTGTGATAGCGTTTTAACGAGTCATTACAGCATATGTGTTGGCAGGGGTATGCTAGCAAAGTATTTACTGTATATGGGCCCTATAGGTGAACCGAATGGGGTGTACATGCTTGTGTGTTTGTGCGTACCCATGTATACAATGATGTATTGACCTTGTCTCTCATTGCCAGTTCCCAGAAGGTTGATGAATAAATAAAGGCGTGACGCCTTCCCAGTGAGCCTGTGTCTGCTGCTGGCAAGACAAAATGACACACCACACACGCACACACACACACAAACACAGACGTGCACAAAGCTCCCTGCCACTATGTTTGCAAGCCCATGTTTGCACAGTGGAATAATGTTGGTCCTCTGCAACACTCTGACCCAGTGTCCTACCTTCTCTGTGCCTCTGCATTCATGGCCATTTCTTGGATGTGTGAGTTTGCTTGGCAAACTGCCCAAGTTCTCACCCTCTCCTGGTGGCCTCTTTGTTTTATAGCCTGCTTGGTCAGGTTTCCAAATTGCATCCAAGGCTTCTGGTATAGATTTTACTTTGGAATTTAGCATTCAGGAAAGTCATAGCTTGTATTAGAAACACTGCAGATATTACCTGTAAGCTTGTGTGCTGCAGATAAAAAAAAAAAGATCACTAAACACCCATTAGCTGGGATATCTTCTAAAGAATAAAGACCTCGCTTGGCTTACTAATGTTTAATGTTTGTAAGTGGACCGTCAAGAAAACACTGTATAACAATGTTTTGTGTGGAAGCAGTGTAAGTTCAGTTCAACTTTCAATTCACATTTATGTATTTCACATTTAGTCAAATCAAGGCTCTATATTGTAAGGTAAAGGTCCTACAATAATACACAGAAAATCCCAAGAATCAGACAAGCCACTATAAACTAGCACTTGGCAAGAGTGGGAAGGAAAAACTCCCTGTTAACAGGAAGGAAGCTCTGGTAAAAGCAGTTTTAAACAAAAATTATTATTTTTTGCATATGAAACCGGAGGAGTTGTACTTACATCTCATGCTATCAGCTTGTCCTAGGTCACGGTTTCCTTCCACATAAAGCTTTGCAAAAATTGCATAAAAACCACTTGCAGCAACAAAAACATAATATTCCAGAAACACACTTTGCCGATCCGATCAGCTGTTTGTAACACTACGTTGGAATAGACATCAGCGCAAACTATCGCATGTTCGCCTTACCTGCCCAAAACCGGAAGTGGCGTCATTTTCAGAAAGTTAGTTTTTTACCTTCAGGGCCTTATAAACCTATACTGGTGTTTTTAAAAGTTATGTTTGACTTTATGGCTTTCTGTATCGTTTCTGGGATGCTTAGAACTCAAATTGAGCTGCTGGAAATAGTTTATTTTGATGTATATGCTGTTTTTTTTGCAAATTTGCATTATAGTATTTATTTTTGTTTTTCCTGCAGTATATAAAAATTGGTGTATTTCAAAAATAAAACTATGAAGACACTCAAAATAAATTTCCTGTGGTGGGAAACTATTTTGTGCAACTTTTTGGTATTGTATTTGAGGGATATCCCTCTTAAATTTCTCTAACTAGAAACAAAAAATATTTTTTTTGTAGTTTATTGCACTTTTTTGCAATTTATGTAATTACTATCCACTTAATGCGTACATATTGTTAAAATTTGGGCTATAATGGTTGTATTGATGTATAGCAACTTGAAATACTCCCAAAAATGGCACTACAGCATGTAAAATATAAAGATAAGCTCTGGCGGACTTGGTGTTATGGTAGGTCTTAAAGGGTTAAGTACCCTCACAAGTAAGCCTGCAGTCTGAGAGTGAAAGGCTCTATTAGCTACTGTCTGTAGCTAATGATCATCTGCACAAGATAAAACCAAAACACATGTTTTGGTCTCATATTTGGGGAAAAGGAAAATAGAACCTCATCATGGTAAAATATGGTGGTAGTGTCATTGCATCTGGGAACCGAATCTCAAGGGACAGTGGGCTTTTCAGACACTCTTTCACTATAAGTAATGTGTCCCACAAAGACGCTTTGGCCCTGTTGTTGGCCATGTGTTATGGGTTATGCGTGTTATTGACAAAGTCTGATGTTTTTGTCCGGTTGAGTTCCCTTTAACTAGATTTAGAATGACATTTTGGGTCATAATTAAGGGTTAACACAATTTTCAAACACCAGGGTAACTAGTGAGTTTGATGTGCTCAGACTGTCATGCACAGACACAAGAAAACACACACATACAGAGCGGTAGGGGTGGTCGGTATGAACTCAGACCACTGCTGAGGTCACAAGGTTTAGTTTGGGGTCAAAAGTTAGGCCTGACTGTCAGGCTACTACACGTGCTCATAGCAGGTGTCCTAGCAACCAGGCAGAGGGAGGGCGAGGTTACGAATACACAATGGAAGAAATGTGTTTAAGCAGTAAGGGACCGACAAAAATATTCTCTCCCACAAATGTAGCACCGCTAAACAGCACATGCTGCACCATATTGAACACAGTCGTGGGATTTTTCTTTTCGGCTCGATTTACTGCTGTTGCGTCATTTGGTCATCTCCACCCACTCCATTTCCCTGCATTCCATCTTCTAATTAGTAGCTCAAACAAAAACTATTCATTCGCAAAACAGCTTCGCACATGCACTCACCAAAACATACCTTTTGTACGCTCAGCAATTAAATCTTAATGGCATATTTGGCTGTCACTATTCCCCTGAAACAGTTAAGAATCAAGCACACTTGCAGGGTTTCAGCTGAACTCGTGTTTATAATTCAATGAATAATCTGTGCACACATGTTACACAAGGTAAACCATGTTTATTCTTCCTACTGTAGCTTTCATTTGTGGCCACATCTTACGAGAGTCTGGTTGGTGTTTATTTTTGGGGGTTTTTGCTAAAAAAAATGAGCCTAAGTAACCGTGTTACTGAGTGTAAGTGTTATTGACTTCCCCTTCAGGGGTTTGGCCCTGTGACTAACTTGTGTATGACATTGGTTCAGTTGGTTTTTCTGGGGAATGATAGACTTCCTTTCTGAACTAGCCATACCTACTGTAAAGTGGATGCCAACAGGGATAATTGACTACAGGAAGCCAGAGTGTTTAGATAGGCTCAAGTTTCAGGATGCAATTATCCACGTTTTGTTTTGTTTTTTTGTGTTTTTTTTCTGTGTGCTCTTTGACACCCTTGCAAAATTTGCTCATCAGTCATGCACCAACCACGGAAATCACTTTGGCATCGCTCCACCTCTGCTCTGTCTGTGTGTTTCTTTTTGGGATCGTGTTGTTGCATTTAACTCTTTTACGTACAGTAAATGAAGTTGCCCATTTAATCTGAAGAGCAGTTCCTTTTCACATCTACTTGGTGCTCGTAAACTTGTTATCTTTACCTTCGGCATAACTTATTCAACTGGAGGCACCTTAGTATTTGTAATTTCTGTTGAAAATGTGGTTCTTGACTTAATTATGTTTTGGGTTTTTGTGGTTTTCTACCTATTCATTTTCAGTCATGTACAATCCATGTAGACACTGCTTTAGCTCTCATTAACACCACTATAACTCATAGTAATGGCCATCATGAAACCAAGTAAGCTGAGGCGTTATTGGACATCATAAATCATGAGGGTGGAAGGTTACACTTGTCTGTATTTATAACATCTTTTCAGAATGGCTTTGAGTCCTAACTGTGACACATACAACCTTAGTTACATTTCCACACACAATATACCAGAAAAGCTTTACACTGACTTTTCTCCTGGCTTACTTGGAAGTTACAAAAAGGGTTAAAAGTGTTTTAAATGGTTATCTACATTTTTATTTACACATCTCTGCTTTAAGTGTATGTTTCCTTTGCCACTCGGGGGGAACTTGCGTATGCTATTCATGAAGGTACTTTTTTGTTTGTTTGTTTTTTCATTTTAAAGTGTGCATATATAGTTCAAAGAAAGTGGATATCTTTGATGTGGGCTTACTGGTGTAATCGCAGTGAGTTATAAATTCCTTCCTACCCTGTCTCCGTCCCTGTCAGATACTCTTCACACGCATATGAGTTGTCCCTTTTGAGGTCAGGGCTGCACACATCAAAGCGAAGCGCACTTTCAAATTTGCACTTCACTCTATATGTGTTGTTTTCGGTGTTCACGTCATGTTCGAGAAAAAAAAAGCACCTCATAGTAATTCCTTAAATGTCACTTTGCCAGTCTAATTCTTTTATTCAACAAACCTACCTGGTTCAAGTTGAAATTGATTATTGTCACAATCAATGGATATAGAAGAAAAAGCCTTTGACATTGTGTAAATTGTGCCAAAAAAGTAACTTGCAATTATTTAATTTCTTTGTACATGGAGGACGTTACAGCTAAACAGAAACAGAGATACAGAGAGATAGACCAAAGGCGGCAGATAAGAGAATTTGTAGGTGTGTCTGTAGTATGAAGGCAAATTTTAATTTGTATCTGCACCTTCAGAATCAAGATATACCGGATCATACCTGTGTTTTAACATCCCAGAAGGGATGTTCGAGCCTTATCGCATGAACTAAAGTCAGGGCTCTTACAAATGAAAATATGCATAAAAATGCTTAATTATTCCTGATATTGTCACAGTTACATATTTACATAAAATTAGACAATAAGACACAATATACTGTGACCCTCCCATCACCTGAGAGTGGACAATGGCTATATACTAACAATATGTTTACTTAAAAATCAAACTTTCCCTCTGATAAACAGTTTGATGATATTCTCATATCATTAGAGTTTCGTGTCCAGCAATGTTAGATCCATTTCAAAGAAAATTTCATCAACTCTGGCTAAGAGCAGCTAAGAGCAGCAAAGATAGCAGCTGTTACCAACCGAAAAGTTCAGGATATCCTCAACAAAACACCTCAGTATCACTGTGTAACCAGAGAGAAGTGAGCTTCACTGACTCATCGAATGACATTAGAGTCCTTTCACGAAGTTTTAGAGCGTTCTCCGGAGTAAACAGACGTGGACACATTGAAAGCTGAGGTAAATAGTGGACTGACAGCCTGCACTCAGTACAAATGAATGGCACCCAGAGTTGCTTGTCCTACAGTGGCCACCGTAGCTAGGATTATGCGCTCTACTTGGGAGGAATAAGAAAACAGAATTCAGTTGACTGCAATCTGCAATTTACTGAGATCTAGTGTTAAGAGTTTGAAGACTTTAACTACAGTAAAACTAAGGAAAACAGTGCTTTGAAGCCACGGCACGACTAAAATTAACCACGTTTGACCATGTGCAATAACCTGTCTCGTTGTCTTTGAAATGGTTCCTTCGAAGACAGGGATCAGGTCTTTGTCCGCTCACTTTCAGTTAGCATCTTCAAATGGACTTTGGTGCATCAAGAAAGTAGTAACATGGAGACACTCAGTATCAGTATGCTATCTAATTGGGATTGAATGGTGGCCAAGTTGGCAATTACACGCAATGTGTTTGTGATAATATGGCAATTAACTGTGATAAAATGGCAAAATAATAAATGTGTTGCCATCTAGTTATACAGAAATTCACATTAGCTACTCACATTAAGAAAGAAGCCAGAACATTAAAACTTTAAACCACAAATTTGGAAATCCTTTCATAAAAAGTGGTGTAGTTCCTGCAAGATGGCAATTTAGGTCCAAATTCACATAGACACTAGTAGGGCTGTTCGATATAACGATATAAAAACGTCTATCGTTTCATTTTACGCTATCGTTTGTTTCGTGGTGTCGCAAAGTAAACTGTTTACGTCAATATTTTTTCACCGTTCTGATGATCACTGTAGTGGCTATATTAATTTCTTAACGTTCTCTATTTCTCTTATATTTAATATAACCACACTACGGACGGACAAGCGCCTGTTTTTATGCGTTGTCGTTAGCAACAACGACGGTAAAACCATCGCGTGTCCGCTTGTTTATTTTCCACATAAGCCTTTCAGAATAAAGCTCAAGATCCTGTTGAAACTTTTCAAAACAAACTGAATCACATGAAAGAGTATGCAGAGTATTTACGGATGAGAAGCAAAGAAGAGCCGTCAGGTGCTAAAAAGTAAACCTTAGACTCAAACGTTAGAACAGGCTTTTCCCCGCAGCACGCCGTGTAATAAATACTCACAAAGAAAACGGCGGCTGTTACAACTTATGTCTAAAAATGTATAGTTTCATGCATCTGTTAAAACACTCGACTCCAGCTACGTGACGCGCAGCTGGAAACACTTCACGCAAGTCGAGCTGCCCGAGATTCACAGAATTTACAGAAAATGTAAATTTTTTGTGATTTATATCGTTATCAGGAGGATAGATGTCTTATATCGGGATATGAGATTGTGGTCATATCGCACAGCCCTAGACACTAGGAAACCTTGCCAAGGTTAAACTCTTGTTATACATTGGAAAATAATCACAATACAACCAATTGATTCAAGTCCAGTATTGCAGAGTTATTTGCAAACCTTCGCCTGTCTATCTATCTGAGTGATTACAGTCAGGTTGAGTTAGGCTCTGAGTGTTTCGAGACAGGTTGCCTCCCACATGGTGAACAGTCATGTTGCACAAAGATTGAAAGTGGTCACCCAGAGGTTGAGGTTTTTCTGCTTCTAGTTATTGCTACAACTTGTTGCAGTCGATCTCTAACAGCAAAAAATCAACAAAATGTCAATGCAGCCACCGCACAACCACATTTTTCTTCGTGGTCAAGACGTTGCTGTTGTAATTTTACTGTAATGTGACTGAGCCATTACTTAATTACCTAAATTAGTTAAGCAATAATATGTGAGAATAGTTCATACTTTCTAAAACTGCATCCCTGTGGCCTAATCCCTACATGCAAACATACTGTAGCTAGAGAGTCAATGTGGCAAAGAGAGCTATACATGTAGATTTATCCACCATTTAAATACTCTGTTACTACGTTATGTTAATGCGATAATTTCAAATCATTAATTGGGCAGGAAAGGTGTAGAAGCAGGTGTGTAAGAGAAAGATTATTTCAGTCTGACGGCAGTCTAAAGAGACAGCAGATTGGACAGACAGATGATAGCATATGGATGAAGAAAGATAGAAAACTAATTAAAAAAAGGAGAGTTAGGTTGGGTGTTGGTTCCTCTAGGAGTAATGGTCCCAGGTGTGTGAGATGAGGGGAAACAGGAAGGATGAGGGAAGGCGAAGGAATCTAGGTCCCCATATGCTCTATGAAGTCTGTCTTTCCTTCGCTCTCTTTCATCCCCTTTCATTTCAGGCTTTGCACAGACTCAGTGAGACATGCTGATCTTAGATCGCCTTTATTCCATTTGTGCATCTTCCTCGCCGTTCTGCCTCTCAGCATCTTTACTAGCTCTTATAGTGCACTGCAGGTTAAGTGAGGTGACACTGAAACTGAGTGGGTGGTGGTTTGGCGATGGAGTGACTGCGTGGCTGTTTGCATTTGTTTTTGTGTGGATTTCAGTAAGCTTTGATGATTTGTCCTCGCAGTCTAAGGTGTGTTTGGTGAGGATTCTATTCGCTGTTCTCTTTGTGGATATGGATTTCAGCATTTGTTTCTCACATTCTCTTGTTTTTTCCCTATTTAACTTGTCTGGTTGCTGAACTGGTTCCTTGCAGGTTTCTACTTTGTTGCACAGATTTGCGTGTACGGCGCAAGGCCACATATCCCCACCGGTGTTTCCTTCCTTGACCACAGCGCAGAAACATGCCACGGATTGAAATGACAAGTCGTCTAAAAATAGCCACTAAACTCACTCACCCTTCCCTTAAAGCAGCCCCACTCTGGCCGGATGATCACCTCCCCAATCACTGATCTCTCCACCCTAGCATGAAATGCAGGCTGCTCCCACTGTACATTCCACCCAGAGGAATGAGCCAACTCCCTTGTAAATTAGAGAGAGGGGGATTGTCATTGTTTTCTGCCAAACAAAAGCAGCAAGCAAACCGGAGCAGAACAGCTTCTAACCACTGGTTAGTTTGGCTTAGCAGCCAAGGGGGGCGGCTGCTGCGTCACAAGGTTGGAGTGCCTCAAGGATTCGTCGCAGGGCCCTTTATCGCTTTCTTTTTTTTCCTGCCATCTCAATTCTCTATTATTGTGGGCATGTAAGTGTGCCCATGTGCAGGCCCTCAGGCTGTTGTCAGGCAGATCATGGGAAATGTCGGGAGCTAGCCTGGCTGTGTGCATTTACCTACGTATCTCTGTTCCCTAAAGAAGAAAAAGAAAGAAAGCAGAAGGAAAGAAGTGAGACTAGGGAATCAGGAGCAGGCTTACAACAGAGGAATGGAGTGAATTCCTTGACGTGTATAAAACATGTCCGTAGGGGGAATTACAAGCACAGCAAGATTCACAGACTTCCAACTTCTTAAAACAACACTCGCTGTCCCACACCCCCAACCCCCTCCTTCGCCATTCTCAGCCTGCACTCCACTACCACCCCCTCCACCCGTGCTCCTTGCCCCTGGAGTAGTTAAAGGCAAGGGATAATCTGTGGAGGAATTCCAAAAGGCAGGAATCCAGGGATTATCCAAAGGAAGAAAATGGTAGATGATGGAATTATTTAGGGTTTACCTGAAATCATTGCTCGGGTTTTGTGCTTTTGAGATGGAAATTGGTAAAGGCTTGACTGATTTTTATTTTGAAAATTAAATGCATTTAGAGCTTTGGCTGTGTTAAAGTCAGCGTTTGTGGGGTTTTAAGAGTTTCCTAATGCAGACAGTAGGCAGATTAATTTAAGGAGAGTTAAAATCATTGTTTGTTGCTGCTGGATTTTTTTAAACACTAATGATAGAGGTAATAAAACTGTGGGACATTCTTACTAGTTTCATTGTTTCTTTAAAAAACAACTTTCTTCCAACTTATTTAAGTCTCCAGGTTACCTAGTCTGACACATTATTAGTATTAAATAGTTGCACAATATAAATAATCTGATATTCTGTGTGGGCTCGTTTTCTTCTGTTGCTCCATTTTTCTCTGAGCCACCAGTGGACTGGCAGCAAACACAAAGGAATTGTGGGAATTGTTATTGAATTTAAGGCTAATTGCACTGATATGATAACAATTTGGTTTTGACGTACCATGGCTTCGCAAAATAACACTGTTTTCAAAGCCATCACGCGAGTGCTATTTATGCAAAATAATTTATCGCACATACAGTTTTTTTTTCATTGCATGTCGCTGTAGAGCTCTACAGGACCAATTGAATTAACTGAGAAGTGTTTTAATAAACTGGAAATTGTATAATGAGTTAGTTTTTGACATGCTAGTCCTACCATGGCAAATTTGTTGCCTTCACCCTTTATTTCAGTGCAGATCTTTGGGGTTTGGAAACTGTGGAAAGTGAAACTCAGGCTGTATCTGTTCAAAGCTCTCTGTGGTGCAGTGAAATAACTAATGCTTCCTATTACTTTATTTGACCTCCAGAATTTGGCAGAGAAAAATCGTCCTTGTGTTCCTTATGTGGCTACAGCCTCAGGCAACGGTAAATATAGGCTGGCAGCAGAATAGTGTTGTGTTACATTATCTGTGTATGGCTGTTATTGTAAACAGGCTACATCTTTGGGGCTTAGCTCCTCCTGTCCTACTTAGCTGGTCGATAAACAGGCTTTAGCTTTAATTATGTGATGTCTGATATTGCACGTTCTTACATCATGCTGGTGTCTTGTTTATGTGTTTTGTCTGGCCCTGTGTTATTTGTCCATCACTATTTCTCCGAGCCTCTGCCTGTGCATGCAGTTTGGATATCTGAGGATATAATAACCGTGGGTGTATGTCTGGCAAGTGTAATTGCTGCCACTCTGCACGGCTGGTCAATAGACTAGTACTGTGTGTGCGTGTGTTTGTGTGTGTGTGTATTTTCATATTTACATGGAGAATTACATCAGATCCTTTTTTTAAATATCTAAATGTCAGTACATATTTTCTGCTGTAGTTTTAGTTGAGACATATGATTGTGTGTATGTGTTTTCGTTAATATACATTCAGCATCAACTTTAGGTACAGTGGTAAAATATTATCCACTCATTTCAATTCATTTCAGTTTTATTTATATAGCATCAAATCTCAATAAAAGTCACGTCAGGCACTTTGTAAAGTAAAGACCTAAAATTATATAGAAAAGAACCCACAACAGTCCCATCCCAAGACCCCATGTGAGGAGGCAGTTGGCGACAGTGGGAAGGAAAAACTCCCATTTAATAGGAAGAAACCTCCTGCTGATGCAGTTCTGTACACCGACACTAGTTACTTTAACGGTAAACAAGATTTGATGACCTTTTTGACAAAATCAACTGAAAATTAGATTTGAAACGCTTCATAAAGGTTAGTCAGTTGCATTAGATTTGAGAGGCATGGCTAATAAAACGTGTTTTTCGTTTTCTCGCACTACTGAAGTATGTTTGAGTGTTACATTTGTTGCATTGTGTTCAGTGGCATTATAATAGGCAAATAGGGCTGCCACGATTTGTCGACTAGTCACGATTACGTCGACTATCAAAATCGTCGACGACTGATTTAATAGTCGACGCGTCGTTTGAAACTTTGTAAGATCACAAAAGACGCAGGAATAAGTGGCAGGATTTAAGAGTGTAATAACGGACTGAAACAGAAGATGGCAGCATTGCATGTACAAGGATGTCAGCTACCGTTAAACCCCGAAGAAGAAGAAGAAGCAGCTGTGTCCCAGAATTCATAGCGCGGCCCAGCGCAGTTTCCAACAATGGCGGCAGCTAGTTAGTTTTAATGTTACTCTTATTCTTCTTTCTGGGTCACAAAATAAACGTTTAACATATTTTCAGGCGAGAATGTAGCTGTGTAAACCTCAAATATCTGCTCAGTTTATCAGGACACCACATATTTTCAAAAGCGCTCCGACGTTTTCGGAGACATCTGTTACCCACTAGCTCGTTAGCGAGCCGGGGGCTAGGCTCACTAGCGCCGTGAGAACACCGGACTCCCCACAAATCGTTTTCAAACCCACCGCTGTCTTTCGCTACTCAGGTTAAATATATATGAGTCACTTAGATAACTTAAAATGTTATTGTTTGGCTTTTTTTTTTTTAGTATTTTATTTGTTCCTGAGTAAATCAGTTTGTCTGAGATTAAAGTTAGTTTTTACACAGCTGAATAAACGTCAAGCAGACAGCTGATTATCAGAAGTTTGAGATGCTCGAGAATATACTCCAGTGTCCTGTTATATTTTAGATAGCAAGGAGTTTATTAAACTTCACCGAAACAATCTGCAAATTTCATAAAAATTTAACAAACTATCATCTTGTCTTTACTTTTAGTGAGCACATACCTTAAACACTTAAAGCTGTAAGCTAATGATAGTTATATAAGAGCAGATGCTGCTGGTGCAATAAGCTGTAGTTTTATGTCCAATGGATGCATGATCTGATTAGTCGACTAATCGCAAAAATAATCGGTGACTAGTCGACTATCAAAATAATCGTTTGTGGCAGCCCTATAGGCAAATAAATTAATCAGCTTGGAGTTCAATATTTTTTTAGTTAAAAATGCTATAAAACTATAGAAGTCTCTGCCAGGATTATTTCAGGAATATGACAGAAAAAAAGTCAAGGAAACAGCGTCTGTGATTGGCCAATCTCCCAATCAAAGTCTTCTTCATTAATTCAAACTGATCCGACTTTCCTTTGGAGGATTATCTGATGATGAGTCAACCCGCCATTTTCAGTTTAAGAGTTTACACTTTCAAAGCCGAGGCTGTGATCAGGTGCATGGATTTTGGGGGACAGGAATGTAACTTTACTCTAAGATGCTGAGGTTTCTGGGAGAGAGCATTCAACACAAACAACCTTGACTGCAACACGTGCCAGCACGCTTCATGAAAATAGTATTTTTATTTCTTTGTCCACCACCTGCCCCAGTTTCCAACTTCCTTGACAATTTGGCCACTTCCCAGAAGTGTAAAAGTGTGCTCTTCTGACACAGTGGAGGAGAACCAGGATGTATCACAGAGATAAAAGTTCAAGGGGATAGAGCGATACTTCTCCTGAATAATCTGCTCAAAGCAGGAATTGGGTGCAAATATTTGATGCAAAATATTAAGATAAGTGCAAAGTTCAGTATCTACTTACTTTATGTCAAATGGGTGTAACATGCAGTGGAAGTGTTGGTCTGTGTGAAGTGGCTTTTTACTCAGCTCTACTATGTCTGATTTCTATTGGCCAGTGCTGCTGTGGAAATGTGTGAATTATTTGTAATCTCTGTGGTATGCTTGCTTTTCAGGTACAGGCATTTGGCCACCCACTTAGTCCATACACATCCAGAGTGTTCTCAACAGTGGCAGGTAAGATGAACAAGCTTATCCGTGTGTGTGCGTGTGTGTATTTTTACTCTAATAGATTATCGATGCACTGCTGGGTTGGTTGGCTGCAGCAGACAGTGGAAATGGGCCTGGCCTCCCCTGAGGAAACGAGATATCTCACACAGGCACACTACACACAGTAGCTACAGACACAGGCACAGTGTGACTTGCGAGGGGAAAAAAAGCTCTCACGCGCAAGACTTTAAAGCACATTTTGCACACTCACACACACTTACGAACAATTAGACACACCACACACCTGCTGGGTTTTCAGATGAAGCTGAGCTCCATACTGGCTCTAACCGAAGATAAAAGGGGGAGAAGAAGAAAGACAGGCAGGAGAGGAGGGACTAGAGAGAGGGATGGGAAGGTTGAGGAGAAGAGAGGAGGCGGGTAGGGAGCTATAAGACAAAGACAGAAAGCAGATAAAGCAGGAAGAGGAGGGGCATGGATGAAGAGTGATGGCCAACTCTTCCACCTCTCCTCCCTTCTTCCGTCTCACTCTCCTTTGTGAACAGATGGATAGAGGTATCAGATTGTAATGAGAGCCAAAACAGGAAAAAAGGGCTAGAAAGACACATATGTACGCTACACACACACACACACATGACTGAACACAACACTTTTAACTATGCTGACAGATGCAGTACTTTGCATCCCGTGTAGTTTACTGGCTCTACGTTGTCCACAGCCATAATATTTACATGCATTCAGGTCAGATGGGTTCTGCAATACAGTGAGTTCACTGTATACAAAAATGTTACAAATCTGAGCAGTGCCTAGTGATGATGTTTCTCCTAGATAGACACACAGGGAAGAAGCTAGAGGCTCCAGGCGTGTGATGCATCAGACGAACAGAGGAAAGAAAGAGATGAGGCGAGATGAGCCCTGTACATTCTTACATGCAGAGTTATGAGGGTATGGTGAAGAATCCAAAAGTCACAAGTGTCAGTGAGTTCAACAGCAGGATGTGTTGAGTTCTTCGCGTATCACGGCATACTTCCTCTCTGAGTTGATGGACATTAATAATATTAGTACTGTAACATAACTGTGGCGCGGCTGTGGCTCGGAGGGTAGCATCTACTCACCGCGTGGTTAGCGGGTCGATCCCTGACTGCTTCATCTCAAAGTGTTCTCGGACAAGATGCTGAACTCGATGCACTCATCAGCGTGAGTGTTGGATAGAAAGATATTGGGTGATTAGTGTAGAAAACCACTATATAAGAACTCAAACATGACTTAGTTTTGACAGCAGAGGTTGGGAGTCCAGCAATTTATACGCCAAGCAACTTCAGGAATGCTGCTTTATTCAATAATAACACACATTTAAGGGGAACACTAGTGGTCTTTAATCACTTCAGTCATCAGTTAACAGTTTAAACATTAACAATCCTACGAGTCTTTGTGCTGTCAGGTGCAAAACTGTACTCCGTCTCCAACTATGTTTATATCTAACTGTCAATTTAAGGTTTGCAAACTTTTAAACATTCAAACGAAGTGAACTCTCAATAGGATGTTTTCCATCAGTTTTTTGGAAATTGCTGTCGAAGTTGAGCATCCACTAAAAAGCTGGGAAGTGTCTTTCGGCAGCCGATTGGGGTTAGGTTTCCTTGGAGGATTTTTCACTACTCCCAAGCTTTTCCATAACTTTTTTGAAAGAAGTGCCAAAAATGGCCTTTAAAAGCACTTACCGACGGCCTTGCCGAGAGCTGGATTTGAAGATTAATGTCTCTCTCATGTGTGTCGGGTAAATGGCCGCAGGCAGCAGCTGCTTAGCTTAGCACAAAGCCTGTAAACAGACATCCTGAAGCCTTGTCATCGCTGTGCTTTTGGATGTCATCCAGTTTAGTTTTCAGGAAGCTACTGTTACAGGGAAAGGAAAAGTGTGGCACATAACCCTTTGGAAAACCACAACTTGTCAGTTGCACTCTTCTTCTGATCTAACTCTTGGCAAGGAAGCAGGTCTTTCTTAAAGAGCAGTATTGTAGTCGTACAAAAAGAGACGTACATGCGTCTTCGCAGAGAAGGGTCGTTTTAGCTCTGTGTGTGTGTGTGTGTGTGTGTGTGTGTGTGTGTGTGCGTGTGTGTGCGTTGACGCTTATTGTGGTGCCTTTGCATCTACTCACAGGGTAAATCAGTTGCTTTTCTTAGTGACTGCTAAACGCACTGGTAATCCTTCCAGTTGAACTTGTTGTGGCAAAGAATCAACAGCAGAAGAAGAGTGCAACACATTTCAGGGAAACAAAGAGGGAGGGGGTGCAGGGAGAGGCAAAGCCTAAACTAGTATTAAATGAACACAGCTGTGCCTCGTTAAACATTAATTGGCAATTAATCAGACCCCACCCCCCCATCCCCAGTTGATTATATCTTTATATCTTTAAAAAAAAAAGGGAGAGAGAGAGAGAGAATAAAGTAAATTATTCACCAGCATCAGGAAAATCTGTTCCATCACAACCTCTCCGTCTCCCTCCCTGCTTCTTCTCTCCTCCATCTTCTTGCCCGTCTCCTCCCTCTCTGTGCTTCTTTCATTTCATTAATATAGTTTTATGCCTTTATCTGCGCTTCCTTCCCCTCATCCGTCTATAGTTTATCCAAAGATGGAAAACGAGGGAGCGAAAGAGAGATGTCATAGAACGGAGGAAGTGCCAGAGGGGGCGAAGGATGGAAGACGGGGAGGAAGGAGAGGCCCCCAAATGAAGGATTACAACAGGGAGAGCGGGACTGTTAGTTAACTGCGTGTGCGGATACATCCTCACTTGTTGATTTCTTGGTCTTGAGGTTATAAAACCTTGCCGAGTGAATAGAGTAGCCATAGCATAGCCAACATCTGGCAGCAGTGAACAGACGCAGCAGAGTTTTAGCTGATTACATTGTAGCTCCTCCCCCTTCTGCTGTGTTGATACAGCTAGAGCCAGAATTTGCTGTCCTGACCTAGAAATTTTACTTCTGTTATTCATCTGACAGCAAAGAAAACATGCATGCTGGTTATTTTGCAGTAGCCATTGATGGCTTCTGTCCTTTAATCTGCCGCTTCTGAATGTTTCAGCTTCATGTCCGAATGCACACCCTGCTCACTTTCATGTATTCCCGCGTGGACCGACCCAGTAACTTTAACCCAGCACATGATGGATGATGTTACAGTGACGACCAGGAGACTCATGTCTCTACTGTGTGACCTCTTAAAGACACGGTTTAGGAAGGCAACACATGCATTTGTGCATGGAGGAAGATAGTGTTAACTTTATTGATTATTTACAGCAGGGGTGTCAAACATAAGGCTCGGGGGCCAGATTCGGCCCAGCAAAGACTCCAAACTGGCCCACTGGACGGCTTTGGAAAGTGCGATTGATGGCCTAAATTTTGGACTTTGGACTGTTTTCATGTTTTGACCCAAAACCCAAAGAGTTGCGCTGAGATATTTCTCTCATTTCCTTTTACTTACCACAATAGAAAAACTGTGCAAAGACTGAAATTTGCACTGTAAAGGTATAGTTGCACATCTTCACTCTGACAGGGGAATTGGTCCAGGTGACTAAAGATCAAAGTGGGTCATAGGTCTGATTTTGGTGATTTATAGTAAACAGAAACAGGACTCTGACAGTTGAGCTGTTTTTTAAAACCTGCAGTTCCATGATTACTGTTACTAAACTAAAGTGTGTGAATGCATTCCTGTAATTACATATCGCATGTGGCAGAGTAAGTTTGTGGACAGAACGACATCAATTCATCAAACTGACGAGGCGTCCGTGCCTGAAAAGTGCGAAATTTCTGACCCCTAACCTGCATGAGTCAGGAAGGACAGGTTTTGAGATGCTGAATCGACAAAAACTTGAAACACGAAACCAGCCGGTGTTTGATATTCATCCACTTTGGAGACAGAAAAAAGAAAAAGCTGAAATTTTGGTCTGAGGCAGAGAGAAAACGTGTATTTTCAAATGCTCCCAGGCAGATGTACTCTCAGAGCAACCTGCGAACGATGTTGAGGTTCATATGCAGCATATGTGGCCGCAGGCACTTTCTGTTCCTACTGTAAAGTGTTTGAAGGCGAACTGTGCGCACCGTGTGCGTGCAGTAAACCCAGTCTGTCCTGCAGATCCAGTGCTTCAGGCTGTTCTGCCCAGTGCTACAAGCTTATATAACAGTACTGATTACAGCAGCAAGAATAACCTGCCTTGCACTCACTGACACACTTTTTTTCCCCCGCCTCCCCTCGATCTGTCGCTATCTCCTCATCCCAGCTCACACTTGTTTCCTCTCTCCCACAACTAGGCTATTTCCATCTCACTCAATTAAATGATCTCTCAAACATGCTCTCTCTGTTTCCCTCTGTGTCTTTTCATTATCTGACGCTGCTTCCTTTCTCTTTGCTCTCTTTATTGGTGTCACTTTGGCTACATCCCAAAATTCACGGCTATTATTCACCCTTTCTCCACTCATACCTCTATTTCTCGCTTCTTTGCAGTCTTCTCTAACGGTTGCCGTCTATCTGCCCTCAGAATCTCAGTCTCTTTCTCTCGCGCTTTCACTCCGTCTGGGCTTCGGCTCAATAATTACAAATGCTATGAATATTGGCTAGAGGCCAAATCAGCACAGCAATCAATACAGTGAGAGAATTATGTAACGTGGCACCCAACTGACTGGTCGTCTCTCCTTGTTCCTTGCTCGGTAGTTTCCTCTTTTGCTCCCTACCCTCTGCCATTGTCTCACCTTGTTTACTTCCCTTTATTTGCTTTTGCCCTCATTTAACCAACTGCATTGTCAGTCGTATTTATCAGCAGGTTCAGTTTTAGGCTGAAACTGAACCTGTGCAGGCTTACGCTGTTGTCACATCTGAATAACTGCCAAGAATCAAAGTCTAAATATGATTTTTTAAAATATAATTAGATCTTTAACCTGGTGGGTGTGTGAGATGGAAAATAAAGTTTTTAGAAACAACACAAGGGGACGCACTCTGGAGTTTAGTCTGTGTAAAGGCTCATTTGTTTGTGATCACTGCCTAATTACAGTGTAGCTTGAAGCCAGGGAGAGCATTAGAAGTGAGGCATGGGCAGGTAGAAACTACACTAAGCAGTCTGTCAATTGTCCTGCTTGCTAGGGTAAAACTGTAAAAGTGCTTGTGCGCCTTCAAGTCGACTCAAGTCGACTACTTGATCAAATGAATTATCTCACATCTTTGTTTGACTTCCTCATTGGGCTGTTGCCAAGCTCCTTTGCTTAGCCATTGAGAGTAGAACTGCAGCAGACTGCAGATGTGCCTGCACTCGGTTATTCTGGGAAGCGTGCAGTTTGACTCCTCTGTGAGCTAGTAGCCTACACCAGATCCCTTTTGTATTAGAGCGCTATTTATGTATCTCGTATAAAAGCGTTCACTCGTCTAACTGCACATACTTGCGTGACGTCCCATTCCTAATCCATAGGGTTTATTATGATGTTGGCACGCCCTTTGCTATATAAGCTATAAGAGCTTCAAATCTTCTAAATGGTAAATGGCCTGTATTTGTATAGCGCTTTTATTAGTCCCGCCTAGGGACCCCAAAGCACTTTACACACCCAGTCATCCACCCATTCACACACTGGTGGAGGCAAGCTATAGTTGTAGCCACAGCTGCCCTGGGGCAGACTGACAGAAGCGAGGCTGCCATCGGCCCTTCTGGCCATCACCAGTAGGCGGTAGGTGAAGTGTCTTGCCCAAGGACACAACGACCGAGACTGTCCGAGCCGGGGCTCGAACCGGCAACCTTCCGATTACAAGGCGAACTCCCAACTCTTGAGCTATGAAGGCTTTTACAGGGTTTAGGAGTTTGTTTATAGGAATTTTTGACCATTCTTCCAGAAACACATTCGTGAGGTCTGACACTGATCTTATAATAAGTAGGCCTGGCTCGCAATCTTTGGTTTAATTAATTACAAAGGTGTGCTGTCAGGTTGAGATCAGGACTCTGTGCGGGCCAGTCAAGTTCTTCCACACCAAAACTCTCTCATCCGTGTCTTTATGGACCTTGCGTTATGCACTGGTGCGCAGTCATGTTGGAACAGGAAAGGGCCGTCCCCAAGCTTTTCCCAGAAAGTTGGGAGCATGAAATTGTCCAAAATGACTTGGATAATGAAGTTTAACCATTAAGAGTTCCTTTCACTGGAACTAAGGAGCTGAATCTAAACCCTGAAAAACAACCCCACACAAACTTTACACTTGGCACGGTGCAGTTAAACAAGTACCGTTCACCTGGGAACCGCCAAACGCAGACTCGTATATCGGGTTGCCAGACAGAAAAATGTGATTAATTTCTCCAGAGAATACGCCAACATGCTTTTGTACCACTGGATCCAACACTTTGGGTTGACCTTGGTGATGTAAGGCTTGGATGCAGCTGTTCGTCCATGGAATCCCATTCCATGAAGCTTTCTACGCACAGTTCTTAACCTAATCTGAAGGTGACATGAAGTTTAGAGGTCTGTAGCGATTGATTCTGCAGAAAGTTGGTAATCTCTGCGGACCACGTGCCTCACCTCACCCAGCCTACCAATTTGGTGTCATTCCACTTTGTTATAATACCACTAACAGCTGATTGTGAAATAGTTAGTAGCGAGGAAATTTTACAAATGTGCACAGGTGGCATCCTATCACAGCGACCCAGTTTTTCACAAATGTTTGCTTTTGATTTTATGCACCTGTGGCCATGAAAGTGATCGGAACACCTGAATTCAATGATTTGGAAGGATGACTGAATACTTTTGGCAACATAGTGTATCTTTGTCTCACGTACTCCTCCGAGGTTACCGAATTATGCCGCTTGCTTTTACGTTTGAACTGACACCTGTAAGTAATGTGTACGAAAACTTGTATAATCATTTGCTTTTCCATCATGCAGATGATGAAGAACCTTTTTTAATGCAAATAACGACAAAACTGTAACTTTATTGTGACGGAAGTGTTATAGCAGTGCGTTACGTTACTGTATCACAGCCGAGTGCAATGAAACTGAAGTAAATCGCTACTTTGGTAGCCAGCACTGATCAGAAGTCATAATCACCAATAATGCATTTTAATTTTCCACTGCAAATATATTAAATTTGTATGGATCTACACGCTGTGCATCTATAACAGTGATGCAGCAGCCGTTTAAGTTGTCCTGTTCAACTTTGTACTCAAATGCTTGTTATTGGAAAGAGAATATTGAGACAGAAGCACTGAGGGCTCAGTGTTTCTGTCTCAATATTCTCTGTTACCTCACTATTCTGGTCATGCAGCGTGGAGCTGTGTGTCATGGTGCCCCTACATTTTTGTTGCGGGTGGGGGGTTGGGGTCTATAGGAGTCAGGCAGTGCAATAGTAGTGCCAATCTTTCCTCCAGTCTGTGCCCTGGTCAGAGAGCAGTGGCTCCATGCTGTACTTTCCATACCGTCACCCTGTAACCGCCAACCCCCCCTCCTGTCTCTCTCTCTGCCGGCTTTCCGACTGTACTTTTTCTCTATGCTCTGGAATTCCATCTTCCTGCACGTGGACAGCACTTAAAAGGGCATTTTGTGTGTTTATGTGTGTCTAAACGTGAGCTTTAGGAAACAACTCTGTGAGGAAGAGGAAGCATGGAGTATGTATTTTTGTGTGCAACATGTCAGCAAGTGGACACTACTGTCTCTACCCCTGAACTTAGTTTCTGTGCCTGCTGTACATGCAGCACATTTTGTAGCCACTCATTTAATAAAGTGGTCCAAAGCTGTGAACAAAGTGTTACTTGTTAGAAAACATTTAAAAGATCATTTTGAATAGCGTTCCTTGTTCATTAGCCAGCCTTGCACGCTCAGTATCAATCTGAAAAGCTCTTCATTAGTTACACAAATGTCTTGTGATGTCCTCAAGATAACAAAAACACTAGCAAAGCAGTGGAAGGAAAGAAAGTAGTGGAAAACATAAAGGCTGACATTCAGTCTCATTGGGGGTCCCATATATATGTGTGTATGTGTGCCTATATATAGGTGTTTTTACTGTTACGTGTATCAGTAAAACGTTGAGCAGATGAGGTTCCAGTTAAACCTAGATATCAAACATACGTAAACAAATTAGCCACACTGTCCAGTCTCAACTTTGTTTAGTAGTTGCACACATGCAGACTTATGCTGTGAAGGGTCGTTACAGCTTTATGATGTGATCTGATTTGCCTTAACTGTTGGCAAAACCGGAGCAGGTTGCAAGTGAGCCAAGTCTGACCATTTTCTCCATGCTGGATCAGTGACTCAGATTCATTGCGGTTAAAAACTATGAAGAATTAGGCCAAATCGTCATAAAATGGGAATTATTCTTTAGGTTCAAATTTTGCACAAAAAACACCCCCAAAAGTTTAGAAGGTGGAAACTGATTAATTTAATTCAAAATAAATCCCAAAGTCTGTAAACGCAGGTCGGGTTGTTTCTTAATCTGGACATTATTATTCGCACTAAGCCTTGTGTTGGTCTCTGTTCCCCACTGCGCAAAGTGACGTCACAGTGACATCTTTAATAAGTCATTTTTGGACGTACAATTTTGGTCCACTGAATGGGTTGCTTTGTAACGCCAGATGACGTTGTTTTTTAGTGTCTACTGAATGTCTAGTGTTGACATGAGTAGGTCCTCCGTGTACACGGTATTTATAATCCAAACGCGTCGTTGTAGACGTCCTTTCATTGTCCAACTTCAACGTATTTTAGACGTCATGCTATAGACGCTGTAGTACCATACTTCCAGAGAGTGGAGGACATGTTTTCTGTACAGAAACAGTCATGA
This sequence comes from Maylandia zebra, assembly GCF_041146795.1. Lineage (NCBI taxonomy): Eukaryota > Metazoa > Chordata > Actinopteri > Cichliformes > Cichlidae > Maylandia > Maylandia zebra. The sequence goes on along the minus strand of NC_135169.1, from coordinate 44,654,210 downwards.
GTGAAGGAATGCAGGAAGGCAGAGTGATCAGCAGACACCTCCAAGATGGCGCCGGGCTCCTGACGCTAAAACAAAACTGAGCAGCTGCTCGGTGGCTTTGGAGCAGAAATGTTCCCAGTGTCTTACAGGCAGTTTGCAAAATGTGGGCATCGACAAAGACCGTAGAGCAGATAGTCCAGTTCAAACATTCATACTTGCACAACCCGTGCATCGCAACTTCTCTCAGTCCAGCTACCGATCACAGCCAAATTCGCTTTCTCTTACAAAGCTCTTCACAATAAAACACTATACTCGTAAAAATAAACCATATATAATGCAAATGCTTTTTTAATCTTGTTAAACACATTGTACGTCTTTTAAAAGGAATTCCAAATGTTTTCTAAATACTTTAACCATTATTATTTTACATTTCAGCATGGATTTCAATGTTTTTATTATCTCAACACATTTTAAGAAATGACTTTTTTAACCTGGTTACAAACAAATAAGCTGATTCGTTGAAATAAATAAACCAATTAAGGAAAAACAGTAAAATGTGAAATAACAAAAAAACCCCACATGTACTGAATAAAGTAGGCTAACGCATAATAAATCATGTTTGCTTATAAATAATCCTTATTCATATGTATTGTGTTGATAACGACAATGTTGCTATTCATCATATATCTATAATATATATTAAATTACATTTATTAATCATGTAAATGTGATGATGCAAAGTTCAAATGTTGAACGTCAGTCACATTGACGTCCAGGTTGGGTCATGGTCGGACGTTGTATAGATGTCAAGAATTGGCCGAGGACCGATGGACCCAATATAGACACGATCTGCACGTCTATCCGACGTCCAATGTTTAAGTGGGTCATCACCGGCTTCTCACATCTGTTGGTCGTGAAGATTTTTGGTGTTAATCGATTCACATCTGCATGGCAGCAGCATCAGAGTTTTATAAACCACTGCCAGTTTTCTACATCTGTATTGATTATATATTTTTTAATCATTAGTGCGTCTACTGTAGGTCAATGCACGTCTCCATCAGGCTTACATCACATTAATGAAGAAGAGAAATCGAGGTGGAGAGCGAGCACGGAGGCTCCTTCTGCTCTCCAATCCCATCTGCTTGACACAGAGGGAGGGAGGGAGAGAAACAGAGAGAGCGGTGGTAGACGAATGAGAACGAGGCCAGATCAGGCTGAGGGAGGGATGGGGGGTGAGGGGGGGTGGAAAGGGGGGAGGTGCTGTTTAGAGAAAGGCAGGGAGTGAAAAAAAAAAAATCAGAGGGAGGCAGGCTGGGGGGTTGGGCTCCGAGCTTGTGCATGTGAGAGAGAGAGAGGGAGAGAGAGAGAAAGCAGCCGAATGTGTGTTATATATGTATGTGTGTGCGTGTTTGTGCGCACATGTGTGTGTGTGTGTGCGCTCGCTCTGTTCCTTTCCTTTCTTTGTTTGACTACTGAGTGGGGGAAAAAAGCGAGACAGAATATAGAAAGATAGAGAGAGAGGGTGAGGAAGAGGAACACAGACCGAGGAGAAGAGCAGGATCTAAAAGCAGTGTCACTTTTATTTTATTTAGAGAAGAAAAAGAAGAAGAAAGACAAAGAGGATTTCTGTTTTGGTGTCTTTTTCCCCCCCTTCAGTTCTTCCTTTGCAGGCTGTAGAATAAGAAATATACATATATATATACACAACAGCAACAACAACACTGCACTGAATGCTTTTGACAACAGTGTCATATTCAGGAGCAGTGAGTGTTTTGTGTGTTGGCTCAGTGCGCGTGTGTGCGCTGAGGAGGTGGGGGGAAGCAGCCTGTGCAGTTTAAAGGGAAAATACAAGGCACGCACAAAGCTGGGAGCACAGGCAGGCAAGACAGCAGGAAAGGCGAGGGAAGGGAAGGTAGTGGGAATCTGCTGAGCTGGCTGACGCTCTAACCGACAAGCTGCTTTTGGAATTTTTTTTATTTTTTTTTTTATTTTTTTATTTTTACACCACCGATCCAGCCCTGGGTCTCCCCTCTGTGCTCGGCCTGGACCCGGCCACGGTAAGGCGAGCTTCCTATCCGCAAACCTCTCAGCTGTTTGACCACTGCCGCTCTGCAGACAAAAGCAGGAGAAAGTTGCTCTGTGTGTGCGTTTGTGTGTGTGCAGATGGAGAGGAGCTAAAGCTAAAGGCTGAAGCTAAGGCTGAAAGGCGTGAGGAATACAGCACAAAGGGAGCTTGTGTGCTCCAGCTGGGGCCGTGTGTGTGTGTGTGTGTGTACGCTTTTGTGGATGGCCGTGAGTGTTTATGTCTCGCGGTGTACCCAAACTTTTGCATGTAAGGGATGCCCCCAAAATAGACAAGCACTGAACAACTAAGCCCCCTCCTTTTTCTTTTCTCTCTCTCTTTTTTGAATTAGGATTTGTGCTGCTCTGGCTGATTGTGTGTAGAGTTAAGGCTTCTGTCATAATAGCCATCATATGGCAGTTCTTGGTGCTTTTCATGCAAGCAAATATTCTGAAATCAAACTATTGCTGGGAAGCAGAAGAAACCCAGTAAGAAGTCTCTTAAAGCTCCCAGCATGCTGGTTTTTAAACCAGCGGTTCGGTTCACAGCAGGGTGATCTAAATGCTCCAGGAGGATGTGCAGCCAGCTGGCTCACAAAAAAACACAAAAGTAGGGTTTTGGTTTTTTTTACTTGTGTCTTTTTAAAAAAAATCGTCTTCATCCTTCCTCCTCTCCTCTCTTGAGTTTCTTTTCTCCTTCTTTCCTCTTTCCTCTTCACTCCATGCTGATTTAAATGCCAGCTTTGCACAAAGGCTTTCTCTATTTCTTGCACATTCTTCTGCTTTTTTTCAGTGCTTTCCTTTTTCTTGCACTTTCTGACTTCATCTCTCTGTCATGATATTGGCAGGTGGCTGTGCTGGAACATGGATCTTGTGACTTTACCGCTCAGGCACCGGGTGAATGCCTGTCTCTTCTGCACACGCAGATGCCGACTCCCATTATTAGTTTTTCAACACACACAGCTCACTAATACAAAGTGTGCGCCGTCCTGTCAAGTGTGTTGTGGTCTGGTCGTGGTGGTGGGGTTTTGGTCTGCTCTGGTCTTGTGGTTAGCACTTGCTTTTTAAAATGAGTGTGTGTTTGTGTGTGCGTGTTTATGTGCACGCTCCTCAGTGTAAGCGTGTGAGAAACTCGACACTTGCGCCGGCGTCTGCCTGGAGCTAATATTGGTGTCACTATGTGACTTTGTGTGCATTTGTGTGAGTGTGTATTGGCGTGTCGGTCCCTGTCCTAATTAAGTCCTTGCCCCCCTGCGTTCAAACCAATACAAACATTCCTAGAATAAAAGCCTGACTAGAAAGACATCTCACGCGTCCCACTGTAAACTGATCCCTCCAGTTCTCCCACTCACACACGTGAGCGTCCGGGTCTGCACATGCGCACACACACATTTCCACACACAAGGCAAAAAAAAAATCTCTGTTACTATTTTATTTGCTGCCCCCACCCTTCCTGTTTTCCCTGGGGAATTTCCTCCTTTCTCTCTCTTTTTTTCATTAGTCCAGTGGAAGTAGAACATCTTCTGCTCTGACATTTCTTTCCTTTTATCTTTTGTTTTTCCTACATTTTATTCATTTTTTTTTATATCCACCACTTCCTGTCCAGCTGTCATTATCCTGTAGTGGCGTGCCAGGCATGGTTCAGCCAGGGACGCCTGCTGTGGACTGGGATACATCATAGCTGCACACTCTCTATCCCACATAGCCTTGCCCAATTAGGAAATATTGTATACAGGACGCAGCCAGTACTAATGCTGCGCTAATCTGTTTATACTGTGCTGCTGGTTCCCATAGAGAGAACAGAGTATGCTGTATTAGCAGAGATAGATCTGACATTAGAGCTGGGCAGAACTGATTAAGATAAGGCAGGTCACAGAGTTGAGTTGCTGCGTGTTAGGTTTCAGGTGTTATATTAGAACAAAGACATTAAATAATGGAATGTGAGCAGTGAAGGAGCAGAAAGGAAAAGCAATGAATTTGAGTTGGTTTTTTTGCATTCTTGCATTTTAAAACAGCTCATATTTTTCATCATATGAAACCAAATACTACTTTCCAGGAAAACCTAATAAAAAGTTAACATAGGTTTAAAACAATAAATGTAGTGTGCACCACAGGTACAGGGCTTTTAAATAAACATAGCATAGTGATGTCCCCACACAGATTCCTTACAGTTTACCTTCATGACGGCTGCAGTTGTATTTTTTTGCCCTGCAGGAACAGTTTTGCATAGTCATTAGTCGGTGGGAGGGGCTGACCCTGCCCAGCTGCGAGTGGACGTGTGTTTTCCCAATGCAGATAAAATACGGGGATGAGGCCTGTGATGACTGTTGACTCTGGAGCTGTCTGTGTAGCAACAAGCCATTTCCTGCACTGAGAGCCATTAGGACGCCACCCAACTCCCCCCCCCCCTCTCGTCTGTCACCCACCATGTTCCTGTGTTCCTCTGCAGATGTGCACATACGTAAACACACATATACACGATGGATGGGTGGGAGTGGGGGGGGTGCTGTGTTTTTGCGCCTGAAATTGTGTGTGTACATGTGCTGCTCTCCTCTTTACCCCCTCCTCAGCCCCAGGGCAGTCCCCCATGGCTGAAGAAAAGGGGTGGGTTGGAGGGGGGTCGGGGGATTGCACATTCATTGGAATGGAGGTTGAGATAGCAGTGGGGAGGAGGTGGGGTGGGTTTTGGGGGGTTGTAAGAGTGATTGAGTGTGTTGCCTGGCGAAGAAAAAAAGGGGGGGGCAGAAAGAAGAGGGGAAAAGCCCCCTCCCCCCTCGTGTTTAAAGAACTGGAGGGGGAAAGGGGGGAGGAGAAGGAGAGGAGCAGACAGACAAGATAGGAGATTCAGGGGTGGAGGTGAGGGGAGGACGGGTGGATGGCTGGCGCCGTGGCTGGCTTGCGTTTGCGGAGAGAGGGGCTGGGCTATTAACAGCTCGTGTTCAAGTAATAGTTTGAGACGCTTTGATGTTCATAATTGTCTGTTTGCTCCTGGAGCTGATCCAATGAGCTGACAGCTCAACGCGGTGACGCTTTCGAGTCATCGCTGCAGTTCTGGACAAAACTGAGAAGACAAAAGTGGTTCTGAGCTCATGTGTGCAGAATATAGCGTCAAACAGTGATTAAGCCAAATGCTGGCTTAATCTAGACCGATTCATTCATATGTTGCTTGGACATTAATTGTAGTTTGTTTAAAAAAATGATATGTGTTTGATTTGGAAAGAATCAGGCTTTGGTGAGCTGTGCGTGTATAGTGGTACCAGCTGTCTTTGTGCTGTTTCCAAAGCAAGGTGCAATTTGGTGTGTTAAATAGTACATGTACCATGAGTGAACTCTACTTTCACAACTGTCATGTGTTCAAAGAGCATTTTTTTTATTGATTCGTGTTTTTTTTTATTTGTTTTTCGGCTACATGAGCTAGTGCTATGCTTCTTCTTTAATTGCAGTAGTTATATATATTCCAGAGTTTGTTAAAACACAAAGGGATAAGGCTTAGGTGACTAATTCTATTATGCGGGGGTCAAAGGGCTCAAGAAGATTAGCTTTGGCCTTGGTGCTAATGCGTACCACGGTAACTAGCCTGCATAAGATGCTGTTTGATTAGCCGAGTGCGAGACAAAAGGCAGAGAAGCTGGGCAGGTTGAGGGAAGGTTAGGAGCACGTACTCGACTTCTTATTTGCACAGATAGGTTTGGCTCTGAGCTGCAGCCTGTGACGCTCGAGAGAGAGAAACGAATTAGAAAGAGAGAAAAGAAAAGGGAGCACAGATGAAGAGATGTCTGGGACGGTGAAAGAAAAGTAGCCATGCTGAGACATTGAGAATACACACACACACACACACACGCACGCACGCACGCACGCACGCACGCACGCACGCACGCACACACACACACACACACACACACACACACACACACACACACACACACACACCCATTGGCAGGAGTAGTGTGCTGAGTGTGCACATGGTTTCTTTGTGTAGAGGAGAGGGGCCAGGGTTTGTTGATTTTAAGATAATGACTTCCAGTTGTTTCAGTCAGGAGAGGGCTCTGTCACTACAACTAGAGAAACCCCAAATCCATAAAACACACACAGGCACACAGAGAGCGTGTGAGTGACTGGCACAGGTGTGTGTGCATCTAAAGCACAACTCTTTGGCGCGTGGTTGATTTTATTGCTGCTTTATAAAGGTCAACGGTGGAACTGTGCGTATGTTTACAGCATCTCTTGCATAATGTGCATGGATGGTTGTAGACTGTTAAACTGTGCTAGCTCAGTAATAATGGGCCCTGCACTTCTTTATAGGTCATGATACAATGGGAGGGATCACAGAGAGGCTAAGCAACACCAAAGAATGAGTTTTACAATAAACAGCAGTCAGCTGCATGTTGTACCAAGTACATCTAATGATAAGCAAGTATTTGTTCCTTCTGCTGTATTGCTTGTATTGCTTGTTAGCATCTTATGTGATGACGTTGTGTGCACTCTGAGGCGTATCCTGCTGTTGCACTGTGAATAGCAGCAGCTACTACATGGCTGGAATGTAAACTGCACACACACAGAAGGAATCTATAATGCAACTGCATAAACACACAAACGCACAGCAGCTGGGCCAGTGCCGCGTGCATTTACTGCACCCTGTAATTGCATGCGACAGGATGCTCTTTGAAGGTTCCTGCTCTCGGGCTGTCCTCTTTGTGTTTTCACCGTATTTGTTTATCTGCGGCGCTTCGCACCAAGCGATGTAGTCCTGCGCAGCTTCTCATTACGCGTTTGCGTGAATTTGCTTGTATACTCACGTCTGCCTCTCGGCTTTGGGGAACGCATGAGAGCGCCAGTCCTTGGAGCCGCACTCGAGAGCGGTGGCCCAGAGTCAGAAAAAGGGGGTTTGCGTGCAGGATATGTGTTTAACTTCTGCTGCTAATGATGCAAGAACGGAATGCAGTGTTTAGTCCCGCACCGGTTTCGCTGTTTGATTAATGAGTCGAGGTTTGTCATACTACATCAGATTTTTACTGCATAACGCGCTAACTCAAAGCTTGTATAACCTTAAATGAGCTACTTGTGCATTCAGTGCAAGGAAGAGAGGCACGGGGGTTCCATTACACTCATTATCTCTCTTCATCACATTCGTGAGCGGTGGCTTTGCAGACGGGGTGTTGGTTTTAACTGGTATTTGTAGTACTAGCATCGTGTGACACTTGAATGTCTCTTTCATTACGGGAAGATTTTGCCATAATTGGAGTCTTTAATTGGAATATTACAAGCGTGCGTAAAAATCACGCCTGTAAAACGTGCATGTGCACATGAACAGTAGCACCGGTGACCCCACAGTGACCTCAATTGATCCAGCTGATTGAAAGTAATGCATTAACCTGATTATGTCTCTAAGCAGTCAGAGGACCATTATTAGGAGAAGGAAGTTGAAGATCTGTGTGTGTGTGTGCGACTGGAGGCTCTGGCAGGTATAATTACCTGTTGGTAAGGAAGGCTGAGTTCAGCTTTCTTTTTCTTTCCTATTACCTTCCCTGTCATTCCTCCTTCTATTCTTTTGCTTCTTTTAAATCCTTCCACTACTTTTTCCTCTTCTTCTAATTTATCCTCCTGAAATTTTTTTTTAAAACAAACTCTGGGTCCAGTTGTTCCCCCGAACAGCCTTTCTCTCACCGCTCTTTCTCTCTCACACATGTGCGGCGTCGCCTGTCTCTTTAACCTAGTTCCACACTGAACCCTGACCTCCTCCCACTTGTGTAACGTCTGTGATAACTGTGCTTTTGTGTGCCCCGCAATGTTTCTCGCTCCACTTCTTCTCAATGCGTGATTCAAAAGTCACAGCTGAGCACGCTGGAGTCACTCTTTTTTGTTTTTCTGGTAAGATTTAGCTTTCGTGTTTGTAACTTCATTAGCCTCATTCTGCATGTGTGATTGACTTTCTTTGTTTTAACTGTTCTGCAGACTTGTGTGTGAAATCAAAACTGTGGTCTGTCGCTCAGTGTTTATGAGGAGATCTGTGTCTCTGCGTGAGTGTGTCTGGAGGGCAGCGGGTACGCTGTGACCTTTATGGGTCTGTGTGTGTGTGTGTGTTTGCCCCCAGACTAGTAATATGATCTGCCTTGAAGTCTGGTCCTTCCTCCTTCCTTGCTCTGTCTGCACCCTCCCTCACCTCCCTCCAATATCTTTTCTGTCCATTCACAGCCTTTTCCCATCTTTCATTAATCCTCCCCTCGCCTTTCCTTCATCTCAACCCTAACCTTGTAAATCTTTAGTAATTTAAAACCCTAAAACCCAATCGTCTACACCCCATCCGCTTGCATTTTGGCAGTTTTCTATCAGTCTCTCACACACACTGTGATCAGATGGCTTTGATTGCAGAGATCAGAGGAGAGAGAAGGAGGTAGCTGTGTGCGCGCGTTTGGACATTATAATTGATTTTCTCTGTTGTTCTCTTTTGTTCGACTGGTGTTAGATGCATGACAGTAAGCTGCACATTTGCCTGCACTGTACTGCAGCGATACCATATAGTGTGGATTGTCTGCGTGTGGGTTGGGTGGGGCAGGGTGATGGAGGAGGTCATGAAACAGGCTGAGTCTGTCCCACAGGATTTCTATCAGGGATGTATAGAATTACATGCTTCACTGTGTGTGCTTGGGCTTCTCTCTGCATGTTTTTCCTCTCTGTGCCGAAGGTAGCAGAGCTGCAAATAGGAAATAAAAACCTGTGACCTTAAATGCATTCAGATGTATAGAAAATCCTCAGGTCATAAGTTCAAGTGGCTTTGGGAGTTCAGAATCCTTTAATAAGAGATGGCTAACAAATTAAAAACTCCTACACTCATCCGCTGATGGGCATAGGCCGACGTGTAGGTGGTTTTAATATACTGTGCTTCCCTTCTTACGCAGAGTTTGAGGCTAAACAAGTCCTCCGCCCTCCCGCTGCCTGCCAAATATTCTCCCACAAATTGTTTCTGTCTGCTCTCTTCAGTTTCAGGCTCAGGCGACTCTTCCAATCAAATTCCTGCTTTTAACGCTTCCTGGGTGCAGCAGTGTGGTGTTTGAGCGGTGGTGTCCACTGCATGTGTCCTGTGCTCTGTGGCCATATGGTAGCTACATTAGCCCACAGTGTAAACACAGCTGGCTGCCTCCTGTGGCTGCTCAGGTGAACAGCAGTCTGCCTGCAGATATGGAAAGCTCTAATAGGAGGATCACATACACAGCTGCTGTATTAATATGGCTATGGGCCACACTTGGATTCATGGCTGTATTTGTGAGGTAGATTAGCGTTGCTATTGCCGCCTGATATCTATTATTGACATTCAGCTAGTCATCAAAAGTCGCTACTCAGGTTTCAGGTTGATGAGTGAAATACTGTGGAGTGTTTTTCCAAATATTCAAAACTGCATGGACTGAAAAATATCTTTAAATTATAAGTCACAGATGGTGGATTCTGTAACTTAGTGCGCTCTATTTCTGGGTTTCTTTTAACAAAGGGTAACATATATATGGCAGTCTGAGTAAGAGGCACAAAGGGAGAGATAAGAAAGAAAAGAGCTGGGGACTGAACACTGCACATCATAAATAAAATGTCAGAAACACTAGTGCATGCTAGCCATTGCTCAGGGTAGCGTGAAATCTGCTCTCGCCCCCTCCTTTCTTATCTTCCCTCACTATCGCACTCCCTCTCTCACTCTTTGTGCATATGTGTGTGCATGTAATTGAGGTGTGTGACCTTGCTGTAGGCCTGGCAGGTGTACGGCAAGGGAAGAGACAAATAAGGAAGGGAGGGGGGGTGCAGGGTGAAGGGATGGATGGAAAACTGTGCCACTGTGCCTGCCCGCTTGTGCATAAATGCATGTGTTTGGCATATATGTTGTGTAGTGGAAAGAAAAGGCAGTAATTGTGTGTTTGTGTGGGTGGAAACACACATTCTTCAGCTGTAAGGTCCTTTGCATGCGACTTGGAAATGAGTTCATGTGCACGGGTGTGTGGGCGCATGTTATTGTGCAGACGAGACGGCATATATAATTCTCTATAGGTTGCAGTCTGTGCTTTGCATTGAGGTGGCTGCATTTTTTAAGCATCCCTGTCAAATTGGAATATGTCACTATAATTAGTCTAAAATAAGTAGGCAAATGGAGGAGATGATTGACAGCTTTTGTTTTTCAGAATTTATATTACTATCATTAAGACTACATTTCCTATACACCCAGTCGCTTCCTGCCACAAAGATGTGGATGAATGTTGTTTATTCTGACATCCTGTCTCTCCCTGTTGAAAGTGAACACTATGGTTTTTTTACCATTATTAATACACTTTCCTCTCACTCTCTCACCTGGTGACACACATTATGAAAAATGTCACAGTAATGTTAGTGTTAACCATCCTCATAACACAAACCTAAACATAATTTGATTATTTTAGAGCCTGTTGGCCAAATTTCATATTAATAAAGAAAAGAAATTATTTAAAAAGTTGGCAACTCGGTTTAAAAAAATCCTTTCATGGTTTGTGTTCGGTGCTTTCAGATATGTTCTTCCCTTGTTGTTGGGCAGCGTAAAGGCATGCGCATGTGATGACATGTATGACAGACGGTGCTTTACATTAACATTCATACTTGGAGTCCCACATGTCAGACGACTGGATGGAGTCTTCCTTTCTGACATGCAGCAGAGAAGCAGGAAATACTTCCTGTCGGCCACGTTTTCACTCGTGGAACTGAGTGGAGCGCGCACGACTCGGGACACGCGACAACCACTCACTAGCTGTAAACTATTACCAGCACCGTCGTATCTAAAACAATATTGTGCTAAATAGCTCTCATTCTCATGCGCACCTACGTTGTGTAACGCCTGTGTTTGAAAATGACCAGCGGCTGGCAGAACCTCGCCCCGACGTCTCGGCTTCACAGTTGCAGCAGTGACAGGTGCTTCAAATTTCGTGTAAAACGTTAATTCCGAGCTCTCATACTCAAACATTATAGGCTCTGATTATTTGGTGCTTCTGCCTTTTTTTCTTGTTGTTATGGTTTTCATCTCTATACGATACCTGCCATCATCTTCTCCTCACCGTCGAGTGGAAACAGTACAGTGGCACTGAGCTCTCACAGATACTCATCGCCTCTTCTTCTTCCTCCCCTCCTCTCTCGCTCAGTACCCTCCTCCCCCCACCCACTGCTCTCTGCACAGTAGCTCAGTGCATCTGTGTCATGTCACTGGGTTCTAGCGTCCCAGAGTAACCCCCCTCACCCCCACCCTCCCGTACCAGTGCAGTCTCTCTCACTGTCCCCCTCTCTCTCTCTCTCTCTCTCTCTCTCTCTCTGTCCTTGTGTGGCTCAGAGTGTCATCCCTGATCTCTTCATCTTCTCTCTCCCTCCAGCCTCACTCCTCGCCTCTCTGCTTTTTCCTAAAGAAGTCTCCTCCTCTCTCTGTCATCCTCTCTTTCTCTATATTTAATGTGTGTCACTCTTTTAATCTCTTCCTCTCCCCTTAGCCTGTCATGCAGCACAAACATAGAGAGCACACACACCACTGCTCCCTCTCTCTGTCCTTCTCTCTTGCTCATGAAGCATACACAAACATAAAACTGTCTCGGTGCATACATTAATAGATCCAAGCTCCTTAGCTGACTGCTGCATGCATAATCTATCGGCTCATACAGATTGTGAACAGTGCACTTGTGAAGCTGTGCGTGTGGGGGTGTTTGAGGCCCTAGGCTCCTCCCTCCAGAGAGAGCGAGGGAGGGAGCGAGACAGGTGTGGACCAGATTGAGTTCCGCCTCATTTCCTCTGCCCTGTGCAGCTGGTCAAGGACACACATTTAGACGCGCAGACGCTTTCGCACAAGCGCGCGTTCGTTATAAGAACAGGGGACACGCACGCTGCGCGCTACTTCGACAAAAGATGGAGAAGGCTCAGCCGCAGAGTTAGCCTGAGCGAAGCGTGCGCGCTGGGAGTGTTCACGAGGCCATCTGCACTTGAATTCCTGTGGAAGAGGATTACAGCAATGATTACAGCCCGACTGGTCGAGCATTTCCATGGTGACACTGACAGCCCATTGCAAAGTCACTCAAGTCCTTTCCCCTGCATTTCATATTCACAGTGTACCTATGCAGTGCTACACCAACCATTATTTATAGCTGTCTTTGGTTATTTATGGCGACGTGACAGTGCTCGATGGCAGTCCCTTTATCATGCTAGTGTTAACAGTGGAGGGACATTATGATGGTGACGCTCTGATGAAAATGCACGCTTAACAACACTCATCGCTGACTTCAGCAGGTCTGATCCCAGTGCACAGCTTTATGGGACTCAGGAGAGATGATCATTTGGCATTAAAAAAAATGATCCCGCTCCAACATCATTCCCAAATGTCATTTTTCACTTTTACTTCAGGCAGTTAGCCGATGTGTTTTAAGTGCTGCTGACTAAGATTCAGCTCCTACATTAACAATATTACAAAACATCAGTGCTAAAGAGTGTGAAGGATATCCAAGTGAATTGCTTTTTTTGATAGATTCAAATAGTTCAAACAAAAAGTTCAAGTTTCTGGAAGCTCCTCAGCTAATCGCTGACCTGACTGCAGTGGCAATGACTGCTATTCCAAGGCTTCAGGAGCAGGCGGTGTAGCAAATATCTGGGTCATTGTTTGCAAATGCAGAGCATTTTTAAAAAGCTGATAAAAATGTAGTTTATTATCTGATGTTTTCCTAAAGGACCGTTTACCTGCATGCAAAGAAAACCTGCTTAAACGTGATTGTTCAGTAGGCTGCAAAAAGAAAACAGAACACTAACGGTACCAAAAACCTTGTCCCTTGTCTATCCAGATATCTATTATTCTTTGTCTTTACTACGTTGGGGATATTACACAGTGATGTGTGACAGGTAAACCTGAAAAGGACGACCACTTAGGTGCACATGCACCTTTTGTCTGTGGCGTCTGTATTTGTATTTAGTATTTAGTATTTATTTATTTATTGTCATTGTCAAGAACAATGAAATTGCGTTTGGGGCTTCCATACAACCCAAAAAAAGAGAAGAAAATAATAAATACCCCTTAAAACCCAAGTGTACATATTTAACCCAGTGTGACTCCAATGCAATAAGACAATCCTTAGCAATAATGTTCGTAGAAATTCAGACAAAGACCTGAGAAACATGACAAAATACAACAATGCACCCATTCAGTATTATTGTACTGTGAGATATGATATCAGATATGATAGTTATCTATTTAAGAAAGAGGGGGGGGGGCAGGAGGGGGAAGAGAATAAAGATATGATGCACCAATGCAGACCAGTTCATTGCTATTAAGAAGTTGGATATGGTTATTGTCCGTGAGAGGGGGGCAGAGAGTTCAGGAGCCTCACAGCCTGTGGATACAGGCTGTTGGCCAGTCTGGATGTTCTGGCCTGTATAGACCTGTACCTTCTCCCTGAGGGCAGCAGATGGAAAAGGTGGCGCGCAGGGTGATGTTGGTCCCGCAGGATACTGTGCACCCTCCTCAGACAGCGAGTGGGGAAGATATTACTGATCTCTGGCAGACTTGTTCCAATAATTCTGCCAGCTTCTTTCACCACCCGCTGGAGTGCTTGCTGATCGGCCTTGGTGCAGCTGGGGAACCACACTAGAAATCCATACGTCAGAACGCTGCTGATGGCACAGTTGTAGAAGTTCAACATCAGAGATCTAGGAATGTGTGCGCTCCGCAGTCTCCTCAGGTAGTAGAGGCGCTGTTGGGCCTTCCGTACAACTGAGGTGATATGGTTGCCCCAGGACAGGTCCTCGGTCACAGTTACCCCCAAGAATTTAAAACTGCTCACCCTCTCCACCGCCTCACTGCCAATGAAGAGAGGCAGATGGTTGTTATGACCCCTCTTCCGGAAATCTACAATGATCTCCTTGGTCTTTTTGGTGTTTAAGACCAAGTTATTGTCGTGGCACCATGACTCTAGTTGTTGCACCTCTGTCCTATAGTTTGTCTCATCATTGTTGGATATAAGTCCGAGCACTGTAGTGTCATCTGCAAACTTAACAATGAGATTGGACGCGCAGGAGGAAATACAGTCATGGGTGAAGAGAGTGTATAGCAGAGGGCTCAGAACACACCCCTGAGGGGCACCGGTGTTGACCACAAGGGTGGAAGAGGTGTTCTTACCCACTCTGACACTCTGTCTACGGTTAGTGAGGAAGTCCACAATCCAGTTGCACAGAGAGGAGTTAAGTCCCAGTTGGTGGAGTTTGGGACGGAGTTTGTATGGCCGGATGGTATTAAAAGCCGAGCTGTAGTCTACAAAGAGGAGCCGTGCATAGGTGTTCCTGTGTTCCAAGTGCTTCAGTAATGTGTGCAGCACTGTGGCGATCGCATCCTCGGTTGACCGGTTCTCCCTGTATGCAAACTGGTGCGAGTCCAGGGATGGTGGAAAAGCAGCTCTGATGTAGAAAAGCAGCTTTGAAGATCTTTTGTGTGACATTTCTTGGTGACTACAGATGAAATTCTGTGTGTGTGTGTGTGTGTGTGTGTCTGTCTGTGTGTCTGCATGTGTGCGCCTGCCTGCTGTGGCGCCTGACCAAGACAGGAAGCAAGGGGTCACTGTGTCTGGAGGAAAGCCAAGCAAGCCTCTGTCCCATTTCAATACCCAGACACTGATAATTTGCCTTTAAGAATGCAGCCTTTAAAAGGAGACAAAGAGGAGCGGGAGTTCTGGCGTATAACTTATCGGGATGTATGTTTACATGCTGGATAAAGGAGCTGACTGCTTGTCATATTGCAACTACAATATTGAGAGATTTGTGTGTGTGCATCTCTGTTTGTGTGTGTAGGTGAGTGTGTGTGTGTGTGGTCCTGTGAAGATTGCACAAGCCACCATGTGGGGATCACATGTGCCGCAGTTGGATAAAGAAGTCTTTGTGAGCAGAAGCATTGCTGATGTCAGACACATTCACTCATGTGCACACACTGACCTTATATACATGCAGTATACATAGTAACTAGGGGTGCAACGATATTCGTATCGATATTGAACCGTTCGATACAGTGCTTTCGGTTCGGTACGCATATGTGTCGAACAATACAAAATTTGTAATTTATTTTATCAACTTTCCTTCTGACGATGCTGTCTGTGTTGAGCGCTCAGTGAATCTGCGTTCGACTGCTCCGCCTAGGGTCGACAGTGCAGCCTAGGCGGAGTAGTCGAACGCAGATTCACTGAGCGCTCAACACAGACAGCATCGTCAGAAGGAAGAGCACAGGGAAAGCTAGCGAGACAGAAGTTAAGCTCCCCTTACAACATGGACCTCCCCCATGGACCACCCTCATTCAGATCTGGCCTTTGGAATTATTTTGGTTTTCATGTGACGTATGACCCTGAAGGTAAGCGAGTCATGGACTAAAGTAAAACAGTATGTTGGATGTGCCATGCAATGCTCAATTACATGGGTGTGAACTAGTGTGTTAGCGCAGTTAGCTCGTTAACATGTTGGCCGTCTAGCCCCATGCACGGGGCGATCGGCGGTAGCTCGTTAACGGAGATTTGCCGTGCTGTGGCGTTAAGGTCATTTCAACGAGATTAACCTGAAAGCACTAGTGGGAACACAACGAATATGACTGCACATTTACACCGACATCATCCTAGTGCAAAGACAAGTGGAAGCAGAAAAAAAACAAGCAAGCATGCTACTAACTTTAGCCGAGTCATTTAGACAGCTGTTTAATATGCTGCTGAGAATATAGCCCAGAAGAAGCGTATAGTATAGCTTTTATTTTGGAAAGAGACATTTCTCTGTAATAAACTCTCTTTTCCAAAGATGAGTGATTCCTCAATCAGATACAAGGCTCGCAAAATCGCTAGCCTGACGTCCCGGAGCTAGCGATTTTTTTTCAGTCGGGCTACCAAAATCTATCTCTTCCCTGCCCGTCGGGCTATTGTAGGAAGGAAAAATATATGTCAATGCTTTTGCATTCTTTCGGAAATGTAGCTGGGTAATTATGTCATTGGCATCGGTGAGCCACTGTCAATATGTGACATATTGAAATCGCGTTTGAATTTGCGCTTGTTTTTTTGCTTTCACTTTGCAATCGTGCGAACTGTGTATAGAGAGCGACAGCACTGATCTGTGAGTGATGATAATTTGTGCACCAATTCCTCTGACATCGGCTTATTAATCGTTAGCTTACTATGCAAACATGACAAGTGAAATCTCCCGCAGCAAGCTTAAACATGTGAGAGGTTGATCGCGCAGAGAATCGCTGAGCTTATGTGAGTGCGTGTGTAAAAGCAGCAGGATATATATTTTAGTTCTGCTGAGCCAAATAAGACAGGTCAGGGTGAAGAAGTGACAGCCAAAGAAAAGCTTACCACAAAACGGAGAAGTTATGACAAATCAGACTATAAGGCAAAAAGAAAGTGCAGCTTCATGGTTTCATGGACAAAAGAATTTCTGTGGCTGCGATATGATGAGCTAAATAACCAGGGCTGCACATAAGTGGTCCGCAGGTGCGCATTCGCTGTCAAAATAAAAAACACGCACAAGGGTTAGGGTTAAATTTAAAAACTGTACTTTTGAGTTAAAATATATATTTATAATTTTAATAAATGACAAATTAAAAAGGCATGAACATTTTTTTTGTATCGAAAAAATATCGAACCGTGACACCAAAGTATCGAACCGAACCGAACCGTGAATTTTGTGTATCGTTGCACCCCTAATAGTAACCTATGCAAACACACTCTCCTGCTCCTTCATATTATTTACCATTCCTGCCTTTCAGTCTACTCCTAAAACTACACAGTTTGGCTGGTTGCAAATTTTTTTATTGCATTGCTATGAAATCATAATGGTTGAGAGCGAACACACGCACAGTGGCGTGTTTATAAAGACCTGAGTCAGTCTTTTTGGTATGTGACGGTTAACTTAAATGTTATTGAGCAACTGGATAATACAGTTTAGCACCTCTGCTCAAGTATGTGGGCTTGGCAGGGCTTGCCTGACAGCTCTCCAGCTTTGCCTCAAACCTATATTAAAACAGCTCAGGAGAGCATAAGAGTGCGTCCAGAGCTTACGACCTTATAGTCACATACATCATCCATGTAATCGAAGTAACATAAATGTCATAATCTGATTGGGTGTCACATGCTTTCCAGTTTGTGCTGCTGTTCACTGCAGTGTACCAGCTACACCTCCGTCCTTTAGACACTTTAAATGGACTTGAAGCCTGTTTAACAGGAATGACTATTTGTCCTTGGTGCCTGCAGCTGTTGATAGAAATTGCCCATCTTGTAACACACACAGAGGTGTCGTTGTCATAACTAATTTGAATCATTTACCACTTTCATCAAAGACATCCTTTTCTTTTCTTCTCCTTCTGCAGTTTTTTATTTTGTTGGGACGCCACGGGCCACATTTCTCAGACGGTGTGTTTCTCAGTTTGAAGCGAGTTTAAACACGCCGTCTGCCTGCTCCTCTCCATTTTAGTACTGTTGTTGTTGTTGAGCTACCAGAAGTGTGTCAGTATGCACACTTAGGTATTCAGAGGCTGCAGGTGCATTGCCAAACACAGTGAAACGGTGGAATGTCGTAATGTTCAGTGATCGGCACAACCAACCTCTTCATCCCTGTGATGACCCTGTTTAGTGAGAGCTGTAGAGTATAGCCTGTGCGCACAACCTGTGAATTACAGAGGTGGTTTGTAGGCAGCTGACTAGAGAACAGTTTCAAAACACACAGGAAAGTAATGATTAGTATAAAGTTTGATGAACTGATGCAACCTTGAATAGCTGTGAATGTAACAGTTAGTTTTATTAAATCTCCACATTTAATGTCCTTTTATCCTTATTACGCCCCTCTGTAGCCCCTAATCTCTTTGCAGTGGCAGCGCAAGAGTGTTCAGCTGTTGTTAATTCACCACACCTGGTGGGAAGGCACACTAGTCTATGTCTTAGTGGTAGCATTATTATGTAATTTCAAATAAAACCGCTTCTTTGTGACATTCTGGTGTTAGTCTCCATATTTATGTTGCAGCTTTTGAGCCGGGTTGTAACATAAATGGGGGCTCATCCGGGATTTGGACCTCTTGCACTGTACTTCTCTTAGTTTTTACTATTCTTTTAGGTTTGGGAGATCAAGGACTAGGTTTGTCGTAACAATCCTTTTTTCCCAGTTGCAGCAGTAGGCAACCCACTAATTTCGTACTCCTGCTTAGCCCCAAACATCTCAAGGGCGGGTGTTTATTTTCGGATCTTTGTGTCCGCCCTTATGTACGTGGGATTCTGAGTTTTTCTTTTTTTTCCGAGATAAAGTTGACGAGTCAGGTTTTCAGGGCTTATCAGCAAAGCTGTGTTTTATTTTGAAGGACTGACGTCATAAGACTGTGCCGGCGTCAGAGTTTGCACTTTGAATGTCGTCTACAGCTGTGAGGGACACGCTCTGCTTGGCTGCTCTGGTGTGGTTTGCTTGTGTGTGTGTGTGTGAAAGAGAGGGAGAGAAGAAAAAGAAGGACAGTGAGGGTTAAAAAAAAGGCCCAGTGTTAAAAGGGTTATATTCATCAAACACCAATTTGCACATGCTTGCTCAAACTGCTCACAAAAACACAGACTCTCTTTCAGTCTTTCTCACACACACACACGTAATTGCACTCTTCACAGGTCTTAAGTTTGGCAGCAGCCACAGTCAGGCTGCCTTCATTAGCGTCTGTCTAGACACAATTTATTACCAACTGTTCACTCTTGTTTTTTCGCCTTCTCTCCGCGTTTGTCTCGCTGCTGCTGGATATTCAGACGGTCTCCGGGTGTGTGTCTGCGAGTGTGGTGAGGCTCTAGTCGGTGAATCTGTCTGTCACCCCTTCTTCATGTGGGTGTCATTTTCCTGCTTTGTCCCCAAAGAGGAAGTCAGACTGTCTGCCTTGTCTGTCACTTCTATCCACCCGTGTGGGAGTCAGAGTGGGTGTGATGGTTTGTGAGCCAGGCTCGGTTTTTGACCATGACCTTTTACTAAAGCCGTATGGTAGAAGTTCACCGAGCCAAACATCCCCAACCGCAGCCAACCTGACACTCCTCCTCACTCTCTGTGGCTCTGCCAGCTCTGGCCTCGCAAACAGGCAAATGAAACAGAAAACAGACTTTATGGCTCTGTCGTCTATGCACACAGAAAGCCGGTTCATTGGCTAGAACAGGTCTCTCCACACCAACTCAGTACAGAAGACTGAGTCTGAAAGTTTTGACCTACCAACTGAATCAGAAAAAAACCCCACTGTGATGTATGTTCCTCACTGTAGCTTGTTAACCAGGCAGTGTGAACAATACAACTCCACTGCAAATTATCCTTATCTACCCGTATCCTGATCCTCACGCATGCACACTCAGGATGTGGTGTGACAACATTCCTGGAGATATGAAGTTGTTCACAGAACAATATGTTCTTGCTTATGATTAGCTCTTTGATGTGTGTGTGTCCCAATCAGGGCTGACTTTATAGGATTTGCCCACATGCTGGTGGCTTTGCTAAAGGTCATTTTAAGGATATGACTTTCTTTTTTGAAACGCACAACAACGAGAAGCACAGCGAGCAAATGGCTGTAGAGAGATGCACAGCAGACAGGCAATCTAGACGGAAAGACACTGGTGAAGATAACCCTGTCATTTAGCACCACTCCTGCAGCAACCTGCTGTTTTATATGTGTGTGTGTGTGTGTGTGGGTATGGGTATGAAGCTTGCTGCCCTAACTTGAAAAGACCTCTGATTCACGGGTGACTAAGTACTGGAGCAACTCCAGCAAGGCTACTATACTCACGCCATACAGGCTCGCACATGCTGAGGGTTGTGTGTGTGTGTGTGTTTGGCAGTAGGTGAATGTGCTAGTGTGGTTAATGTGATTATGCTGTGTGCAAAGTCGATAGGTACTGCATCAAGTAGGAAGAAATGCAGGTATCAGCTTGTGCACACACGTGGATTTGCAGGAACTGGACAAGTGTGTGGTTACTTTATTGCACTTAATTGCTGTATATGGATAGAAATGTGTGTGTATGTGGGTGTGTGGACATCGTAAACATACTGTATGTGTGTGTTTTGCAGGTGGAACACTTAGATGTGGAGCCTTTGAACCTGATGTTTCTAAGACGAGAGCTCTTTAGACAGTTTTTAGAAAGGTGCCGTTTACTCAGTGACCTAATGATCTCATTGGTTTTCCACCATCTGACCTCATGTTTTGATTGGACCATTTTTGTAGCATCTATATTTCATGTCAGAACTGTTCGGATGCTTGCTCATATTCTGGAGCTGGTCACCTAAAATAATAAAAATGCTAAATGCCTTATTAACGTATTCAGCAAATTTGGCTTTTTGCTATTTCATCTTTTCACTGCACCATTAGCAACATGCTAACAGCACAGTGCTGTGTTGGTGTTGAGGCCAGACACTAACCTCTCTCTCTACCTATGCCTGTCAAACCAGCCCTGTCTTTGTTTTTTTCCTTCTATTTTCTCTTGTCATGACTAGAGGCCATTTACTCGATCTCCTGCCACCCTCCCGTGCCCATCTGCGTCTTCATTTCTGCTGCTCTCCGCCTCTGAGCAAAGTCTGTTGCTTCACCCCTCTGTCTCTCTTCTCTGTGCTGGTTAATGTCAAAGGAAGATACTCCCACTGGTTAACCTTTACAGACAAAAGATAAGCATCGCTTTCTAGCCCGCTCTATCTCTCACTCTATCTCTTGCAACTTGGCCTGTTTTCTTTCACTTTGTGTCAGACTTAATCTGTCATCGTTTCAATTTAAATATGTTGATTCAATGTGCGGTTTACTCCTTTTTGTTATTTTGTCTTGCCTCCTTCCTGTCTTTAATCATCTCTTTCTCACATCTGCCCCCTCTTCCCCCTCACATGTAATATCAGTACAAAATCAAATGATTATATGAAAGGTTGTGACATTTTTTGTATATGTCATGAAAGACAGTCTATTCTTGCAACCATTCAGCCTGCAAGTCAAGCAGGCTTGTGTGGTTTTTTTAAGGTGGCACTACTAAAAAAAAAAACTAAATTGTTGCTGATCTACCTACATATACACACACACACACACACACACACACACACAGAGCTGTTCCACCTTTACACTGGAGCCAGCTGTGGCTCCTGAGGGGAGTTCGCCCTTTGACCTTGAGTTCAAAGGTTTGGGGGCCTTAGCCACCAGCCTCTGCAAGATCAGGCTGAGCCAGCTGTTTTTTGCTGCACAAGCTGCTCTAGGCAATGTATACTACGTTGGTTCAGCGTGGACGTGCTCAGCAGGGAAACATATGGAAGCTGAAATGTGTGGGCGTGTTATGTGTTGCAGCCCTGCAGGTAGAATATCAGAGTGTGAGGAAGAACGATTGCAAAGGTGGAGAAAGAAAGTGAGATTTATTGGACTGTAAGTTTTTTGCACACATTGATCAACAAGACAGTGGAAAAATGCATATCCATACACATGTGTGGTCCTTACTGGAGGAAAGAGGATGCAGTGTTTTTTGTCTGGAAGTCAAAGGTCAAATGTTAAGGAGAAAAAAGGGTGGGGGCGAGAGCAGGCAAGGTAAGATATGAGTAAGAGGACTAGTGAGGCGCAGACATTTAGCTCGCAACCATCGTCGACAGCCATTTGTTAAAAGAGGGGGTATTTAGTCCGTTTTGTGGATCTGAGTATACAAAAAAGACAGAATGTGTGTGCGTTGTGTACAGTCATGCCTGTTTAGTGTTTGAGCACATTGCAGGTGCTCTGTGTTCTCAGGGTGTATGTGGAGGTGTGTGTGTGTGTGTGTGTGTGTGCTGGGGGTGGGGAGGTGAACCAGAGTGCCACCTGTTCTCAGTCATGTGGCCCAGCAGTGACACTGTGAATCACTGAACAGGCGGCACATGAGGAACACACACACAGATGGCCACAGCGCTGGTCCCGGCCCTGCTGTGC
The DNA here is from genome assembly GCF_041146795.1 of Maylandia zebra. NCBI lineage: Eukaryota > Metazoa > Chordata > Actinopteri > Cichliformes > Cichlidae > Maylandia > Maylandia zebra. The sequence goes on along the minus strand of NC_135169.1, from coordinate 44,632,258 downwards.
ATTTTGGCTGACACTCTCACACTGTGGTTTATCAGCCGCAGAATGACACATCGACACGATGACCACAGAACATTCAGCAAACGTCACGCGTGCATAATTAAGACAGGTGCAGAGAATAAAGAGTGAGCCCTGTGAGTTTGCCTTTAGCAGGAGAACAGTTTTCATTTTTCCAGTTCTTCAGCTAAAGAGCTGATGAAATGATGACCGCTGATTCAACTCACACTGGAATGTCACATGTGTTTAACCTAGTTTTGACAGTAGGTGAAAATAGAATCACATTGCTGCTCTCGGGGGGGAGACTAAATTCATTTTGGGAGTAAAGTCTTAAAATGACAGTGATTTATTTATTTATTTGTCAAAATTCTCTTTTGAGCAAATGAAGTGTCCAGCTCCATATTCCTGATAACATTATTAATGTTGACACCAGACTGACTCGTGGTCCCCCCGTTGTGGTTTCAGGAGCTGAGAGGTGTCATGGTGTCCGGTGGATGCTAAAAAAGAGGGACTACATCACCTCTGATCTCAAGGTAGGACTCTTTAAACATATACTTTCTTCTCTGATCCACAGTTTCTAACTTGGTGCCAGTTTTCACATAACCAAGCAGTACTAAGTACAGTACTGTGCAAAAGTCTTGAGCCACCCCGCATTTCTTCATACTTTGCTTCCTAGGAGCCAGGCTCTGTTTTCATTTCTGAAGTGGTCTTGTGCAATAGCTTTCCATGCTTTCCGAAGATCATTCAGTTTATATATATATATATACACATATATTTGTAAGCCACTTAACACTAAACTATGAATCATTTAAGAAAATAAAAAGAAAATAAAAATGCACCTTTTCTTTCGTTGACTTTCCAAAAAAAGTGAAACATAAGATAAAAATTATATTTCTGCACCAACAAGGTGATATTGAAACAGCTATTAGCCAAAAACTGGGGATATATCAACTTGATGTGCAGTGTTTTTTTTGAAAAATTTGAGGAAATTGGACAAGCAGGGGACAAACGGACAGGCAGTGGCAGGGCCTAAAACAGCATCTTAAAGTCATGCCTTTAAGAAACAAAGACAAATCCTGACAAGAGGACCTCAGAGATGCATGTGGCCCTTCATTTGATCCATCTAATGTTCACTGAAGCCTCATCAGAAATGGTGTCAGGGGAAAAGTGGCTGCCAAGAAGCCATTCTTTGTGACCATGGACAAAGGAAGAGAAACAGGAAGAAAGGGCTGAGTTATGCAAAATTACGCAAAAACTGGATTGAAAAGTGGCAACAGGTCTTATGAACTGAAGAATCCAAGTTTGGCCAGAGAAGCGATATGACACTGAGTGCAGACAGCCATCTGTAAAACTCGGTGGAGGCTCTGTCGTGTTTTGGATTTGCATTTCAGCCTGCGGTGTTGGGGATCTTGTCAAAATCGATGGAATTATAAACACAGAAAAGAACCATCAGATTTTGATCCACCATCCAAAGCAATATGAAAACTGTGTGACTGAAAAGGGCTTCATTTCTCAGCATGACAGTGATCCCCAAAACACTCCCAATGCAGTAAAAGTATACCTGACGTTTTTAGAAGCAGTGTGGGATCATCTCGACAGAGAACAGAACAAAATCAGAATCACTTTTATTGCCAAGTTTTAAATAAATATAAAGAAATGAAGCGTTGCTCAAGACTTTTTCACAATGTTGTAAAATATACTACAGCTGTCCTTCATAAACTATACTCTGCTTTGTGACCTCAGCATTTAACTGACTTTACCCAGTTATGTAACAGATAAAGGCTATAAAAAATTAGGGTAAGTAGGTGAGGCAGGTAGAGGAGTAGGTCGATGTGTGAAAAGAGTGAGTAAGAGAGCAGTAGGAGTGCACATTAGACACACACACACACACAATCATTAATTATGAAGGAGGTGAGTTGCAAAGTCACGGGTGTCAGTGGATTACTCCTCTTTTATGATTTCTCATACACGCAAACACCTTTTTATGCTTTTGAACTTTGTGTGTGCCGTAAGTGCTGAACGTGCATGTTCTGTAAAAGTTGCTGACTCAGCCATTCAGCTCATATCAAAACCACATTAGAGAGCGAGAGATCAACGATTTCGTTTTTCATTCTGTTAGCAATCAGCGAGGAAGCTGTGATTAGCAAAATTCTCCGTATCTCACTGACAGTTTCATTTACCGAAAACTTTTCCCAACCTCCAAAGCAGTTTGGGTTATGATGTAAATGTCGTATTGCTTTACTCTATGTAACCTTCAACAAAACCTCCCCGGTTACCCCGTGTTGTAATCACATTATAATGTCACTGCTGCTGCTGCACGCTCATTTTTACACCACTGGACGGTTGCTGTCTGGTTAAACTCAATGTTGTAGTGCAGTGTGTGAGTTTTAGCAGCAAACATCAAAGCAAAGTTATCTGCAGGGACATGTGGCTTAGCCTTAGTCTCCATGATAGGAAATTGACTAGTTGGGACAATCTGCTGAAAATGTATTCCTTTACATGCGCTCCTAACTTTGTAAGCTCCTTTACTTTTCACTGAGTATAACTTTGGGGGGAGGGTGAGTATATTAAGCACGACTGGAGTTCTTAGCTTATCATAGCACCACAGTTGGGATTAGCTGGTTGTTTGGGGAACTAAGGGAAAAGCCGGGGCTCCCTATCAGTCGCTCTCTCCTCGAGTAAAGGCCCTAATTATCAGGGCTGCAGCGCTCCATTCAGCCAGCTATATGTGGGTGTGCTTAGGCAGTCTCTCAGTCTGACTGCCTGTGTGGCTCTCTGTCTCCTCGCAGTGTGAGTGTGCGTGGAGGTGATTATTATAGTGTCTGTGGGTCTCTCGCTGTACCCAAAAGCTGACTCACGTTATGCCACATGTACACACGGACATACGCGCGCACAGTCCCACACACAATCCTACATATCAGAGGCTGAAAAGTACCATCTGTACCAGGGACACAGTCTCCTACACCCAGGCTCACACACCCTCACACACAGACACATAACTTCACTTGCTACTCTCAAACTTTCTTTCTAGACCCCGTCACTGTTATAAGCTGTTTATTTTTCAAACATGCTTGCATGCGTGTGGCTGGCATGACAGGAATTTGGGGTCTCACACCCATAAAGTAGGTGCTGTATATATTTGGAGTGTGAGAACTGCTCCGTCCCCATCCCTGATCTCTTTAATTACACACACAAAGTCTCACACATGCACACATGCCTGCATTTCTTCCACACACATAAACACATGATTGTTAGCCTTGTACCAGAGCTGCAAAAACAGTGCTTTGCTTTTTTTTTCTTTATTGTCCCCTCCTACCACACACACACACACACACACACACACACACACACACACACACACACAAACACACGCACACACGGGACCCTGGGACAAGCTGTAATTCCTCAGCTTCACTTGTTGTGGGAGAAGAAGTATGGGAATTCAGCTCATATATATTTAATCTTTTCAAACTCTTATTATATGGGTGCATGTATGAGAGGAGCAGCTGGGGGAAACTGTGTTTGTGCAGGGGCAGTGTGTGTGGCACACTAAAGTCCCACCCGTGCCCACATCAATCAGCAGTCCTCTTCCTGTTCACTTTTGCAGGATGATGTTCTCTCACCGCACTCTTTGGTGTGCACTCACTCGAAACAACACTTTAGACAGTAAACACACTGTAATAGAATAGAGTACTGTACTAATCTCACACTAGGAGCAATATGAGAAAGCAGACTCACCAGTCCAAAAAAACACAACAAAAACCCCCAACAGCACAATATTTCCTTAAAGAGGAATGGCTGGGGTTTATATGGTGCTTCTAGTCTTACTGACCATTCAGAGTGCTTTATCTAGCACACATCCATGGCCAACAGACTCCACACAGAGAGGGTTTGAACCAGGAACCTTCTTTCTGTAAGGCAACATTGGCCACTCTGTGGCTGGACTTAAAGAGACATCCCTGTTGAGCTAAATAAATAGCATTTAGTCAACTTTAACCACTGTAATTGTGAACAGATAATGTATAATTCAGTACTCTGTGGTGGATCATTTACAACTGGAGCAGTACAAGCCTTAGTAGCATCCAAAAGACATGCTAAAATGTGTTTCATCACATCAGATGTATAATTAATATGTAATTGGACATTATTGATGTGAACTTTGGTGTGGACCCTTACTGCTATTCTTGGTGCAGCCATTAATGCTTCCAAGCTCCTTGCACAGTACTGTACGTACCATAAACACAGGCTTTAAGAAAAACAATCCATCCATATAAGCACCACTGCCTTCAAGTACCATAAAGACCCCCTCTGTGCTGTGTCCCTCCCCGTTTTCAACACAAAACACATTATTGAACAGTCTTTGTCACTTCACAATAGACATCTAGATCCACCCGGTAGGACACGCAGCACATGCCATGCACTTACTTCACCAGGGGCTTGAATCTAGCACACACTTTCTCTTCTTGTCACTTTTCACTGCGAGCTAATAAAAACAAAAATGCTTCCACTCATTTAACGTTGTGTTAGGAAAATGGAACAGGCAGCAGGAGACTGATATACTGTAAATTCCAGAAGTTTTCCTGACCTACATAAATTAGCCAACTTTACTTTAATTAATAAAAATATACTTTTCACTAGATTTTATGAGGTTACTGTTAATTGTACGGAGAAAATGTTTACTTTTTACTTATTGCTTCGAGTGACGTTAACATAAAGCAAAAGAGCTGAAGCAAAGGAAACAATTACATTGTTCCACCAGTAGGAGGAAACAGACTTGGCGCTACATTGTGTCAAGTCTGCCAAAAAGAAGAAGATGTCAATATCTGACCTCCCAAATCCGCTTCTGGATGGGTCAAAAATTCCCATAAAGATATTCCTAAACTTTGTGGAAAGCCTTCCCAGAAGATTTGAAGCTGTTGTAGCGGCAAAGTGTGGGAGAATGGGATGCTCTCAAGTTCGTATGCATGTGAAGGCAGACGAGCGAATACTGAATGTTCATCCAAATCCGATGTTACATTCTGTTTGTCTTTGTTTCACATGTCACATACAGTGTAAGCAATGTACCGGTCACCGAAATTTGTATCTTTGCCGTGATTTTATTGGACTTACCACTAAATACGAAACGAAGAATACGAAAAGGTTCTGCAGGGCTGGCTAGCACCAATTCAAGCACGTAAGAGTGCTTGAATTTTGCCCATTTTTATGGCTCTTTTTATCTTTTAAGGAACAGTAAGGTAAGTTATTAAACTTGCAATAAGTGTTTAACTTTGTTTCTCAGTGCAGCCGACAATATTTAATGATAAATGGCTTTTATCTGTGTCAACTTGCCGAGGTTGACACAGTGAATGCAGTTTGGCCCTCCAGGTGTTACAGCAGGTGAACTCCATGCAAATACTGACAGTACTGATAGTGTCAGCTACAGAGGCAACTCTACATGAAGCTTGTTACAGCCACGCTGGCTGGTTAATGAATCATCATATTTGACTCTAAGGATTTAAATATCATTTGTAGATACATGGTTGTTTCTATAAGTACTGACCTCTCTGTAGGATGTTCACTCGTTATAATACTGAGCTTGCATGGCTGAAACTATTTCCTTGTTCCTATTTGGATGTCGATGAACTCGCCCTGTTTTGAGTCAGAGTTCTAAGAATCTAAATAGTACACAGTGGAAGTTGTTTGGTTGCTTTTAAAGAGGCTTGTGAGAATGAAGAGGCCTGGGGTCTGTTAATGCTGCTGACTGTCACTGATGTAGCTGCGCCCGTCTCATCAAATCCTCTCCACCCTGACACGGACACGACTGACCGTATTTCTGAGAGAGATATTTTAATGGATGATCCCAAGAACCTCCCCAGAGTACTTTCCCTGAAGCTGTGAAAAACACTTTCATATTTATCTGAAGACTAACGCTTAGATTAAGACAGAAAAGAAGAGACTTCTGTCAAACCTGCACACTTTTAAAGGTACAAGTTTTTAGAACTTGAATGCAACTAAATAAACGTCTTAAAATCATCACATGTGAAACCAAATGATGATTTCTGACTTATTATGTGTGAACAGGGACAGCTTAGTAGATGTTATGAAAAAGTTTCACTTGTATCTTTAGGTCTTTTTTTAAAATTATTGATTTCTGAAGCACTCAAAAAAGCTGAGTAATAATTATTTACTATTTTAAGGCCATTGGTTGAGGTTAAGGCTTATTAATTAGAATTTACAGTGTAGCCTCAGCGATTTGCACCGAGGCTAGGAGTGGTTTCACAATGTTCAGATTTTATTGTTTGTTTGTTTGTTTGTAGTCTGTTCTCTTTTTAGAATTGTTCCGACCATAAATAAACTGTGTGCGCGTGTATCCATAAGTCATCGTCTTAGCATCATCCATGACACACTCCCGTCCTCCCTGCGGCAACTAATTTTGCCTCCTGTTATCCTGCTGAGGCAGTGCTTTCTAAATATAACCTGTGTGTGTTTGTTGGGTTTGTGATGCATACTGTTGGTTGCACCAGTGTGGCTCTTTGGCATTATTATAGAGAACAGGATGGTTGCTTTGGCAAGGAATGGCTGGAACAAATGTTTCCGGCCTTGGAGAGACCTGTTTGTAGTTTTCAAAGTCTTGTTTGGCTACCTTTGAGCACGTGGCATATAATTCTTGTGCTGTCTGTGCACACAGTCAAATCACTGTCATCTAGTAGGCACAACCAAGAAATATATTAAACTCATAAGTCAAGGTTTTATATGGCAAAGCCATGAGAACTATGTTTCAACAAATAAAAAATACAGTAGTTCTATATTATTGAGCCATAAAACACTCTGTACATCTAACATATCTATAAGCACCACATCAGGTCCATCCACAGACCTTCCACTCTATAAACACATTTATGCTATATTTATGTAGCTATCTAAAGCACAAACCTCACATCTCATAATGAAGACATTGCCCACCTTCACTAAATAACTCAAAGCACAAGAGCATTCAATCACTGGCCACTCAGTAGTTACACACATTCAACTGTATGCTAATGTGAATATCTAATCAGCCATTTATGGTCAAGATGACCTGATGAAGTAGATGGTTAGGAAATGCAATTGTTAGTGCCAGACAGGCTGCTCTGACTGCTTTACAAACTACCAATCTACCACATACCCAAAGTACAGAGAATAGTCTGAAAAAGAGCAAATAGCCAGTGAGCAGGGGCAGATCTAGAGGGTAGTTATATGAAATGTGTATACTTTATTTGAATTGTTTTAACTATATGCAATACCTGCATATGTGGGTTTTTTAAAAGGGTTGATTTTGCCACCCTAAGGGAATTTCTCTACCTCAGCCCCTGCCAGTGAGCTGCACTTCTCTGTGTGAAAATTCCTCATTTGATGTCTGAAATTAAAGGAGAATGGCCAATCTTCTTAGAGCTGACAGGAAGGCAACAATAAGTCACTTGCTACAAGCAAGGTATGCAGAAGAGCATCTCTGAATGCACAACACATTGAAACTTGAAGCCGATGGCCTGCAGCAGCACAAGACCACACTGGGTGCCACTCCTGTCAGCTGGAACAGGAACCTGAGGTTGCAGTTTGCAGCAGTTTTGAAGGAAAAAGAAGGGATCTAACCTGGTACATAAAATCTGAACCAAATACCACAAATTTAAAGTTTACTGAGCACTTATTACATGTTTACCATCTTTGTAACTGTGTTATTAATAAATAGTGTATTCTAGTCAGGTTGAGGGCAGGCTGTATCATTTTAGAAAACTGTTGAGTCTAACGTAACAGACTGTCTGTTCTCACTGTAACAATGTGCAAGTTGCCCAAAGAGAAGAAACCATTCTATCCTTTCAGCAGTGGATCTGTGAGGCCAGTAGTTTTCTTATTATGGATGTACAAGAAATCCAAGTCACAGGCAAAAATGTACTCAGACTAAAACACTGCGATAGTCTGTCTTCCTGTGGGTAATATGAAGTGAGGGGCGCTTCCTCGTCCAGAAATAGACCGAGGCAGAGAAATAGCTGCTGGCTGTGCTGGAGTCCAAGCGCTGGTCACGAGTCTGCCTGAAGAAGAAAAAAAACCCTCCGGAGTTAAAAATAAAAAGGTACAAAGAGAAATAAACGGGCCCGGTACCGGCAGTCGGATCTAACGCGAGCTTACCCTGGGATTCCGGGGGCGGGGATTGACGTCACGTTCTCTTTAAACACAGCTCAGCGCAATACGAGCTGTGCCCGTCAGCTTCAGTGAGAGAGCTTCTTTGACGCGGAGAGAAACACGGAGAGCCGTGCGAGCGGAGCTGGGGCTTGACAGCAGAGACAGCCATCAGACACGGAGTAAAATATCTGAACGAGCCCATCACGGACACCGGAGACGCTCTCCTGCTGTCAGGAGGCTCAAGTTTCGGTTTTTTTGTTCTGTTTTTTATTGGGAAAGGAAACGATAGAGACCGACAGGGATTATAGGACTGTAGCTGCTCTGCCGGCTGTTCGAGTTTCTATGCACACTCGGAGCTCTAAACTTCCAAACACAGCGAGTGTAAAAGGCTGCTGTGACTGACAGCGAGGACCCGGATACTTCATTCATATTTCATTCAACAATTTATTTCCCTTCTGCTGCGACTGTTGGAAGCTCTGCTGTGACCGGTGAGTGCCGGGGCTGGTGGGAGGAGGAGGGGGATTTAAAAGTCCAGGCGACTTTGTTTTGGTTGTAATGAGGGTGGGTTTTGGGGGGTGAAAAGAAAGTTTACTATGAAATAGCCTCGTGTGGCATCACTGGGCGATACCATAGCCGTACTGTCATGTTCGGCTACTGATCCATTGATTGATTCGGAACAATGAGCGCATTATCGGAACTGGCTGAGTGGAACTGTCGATCGTGTGTAATCGATGAGGTGGGGGAATTTCGCTGTGTTTTTCTCAACCACGGGTGGCTCCCTTTAATCCCACGCGTGTAGGCTGGGTCTCAGTTCGCCGAATTGTTTTCGTCATATTCACGTTTGAGCGTCTTTACCGGACCCGGTTAATCATTCGGCGCACGTGGGCTTATTTCTGCTAAATTGGCGATAGGATGGGAATCTGCGGTTTTTTTGTACTTAACACGAAACCTACTTCCCCAACTTTTGTCCTGAAGCTAGTCTGTGCGTGCAGACAGTGTGTGATGACAGCTCCATCCACGGTAACGCGACCACGGTCCTAGTTCCGTTTCGCGTTGCCTTGAAAACTCATGATCATGCCGTGGCTGGAAAAGGGGAAGGGGAGTTAGAGGACAGAAAACTGCTTGTGTAATGAGATCTCACGCCATTGTGTGTCTGTGTGTTGGAGAGGGGGGTGGGCAGGATCACCGAGGTCGGCAGCCGTATAAAGTGAATGGATAGCTGCCTCCCCCAACCCCCAAAATCACCCTCCAGTCATAGTTACGCACACAAAGAGCTTGATTGAAAGGAAGTGATTTGCATCACCTCTGTTTTTTTTTCGAGGGGATGGGTGCTGACCTTAAAGTCTGAGTTTCAGGGTCAGATAGTCCACTAAAGTCTCTCTGCGTCTGGCCCGTGCGTATACGTGCGCCTTGGCCGCCTTACATCAAAATAACGACCCAGTTAACTCGTTTGGAGGAGTGGTTGCAAGCGTTTGAAGTATCATAATGAGCTATTGCATCACCACCCACAGACTTTACACACTTTTTTTTTTTTAGTCAGGAGAAGGCAGTTGGTGAGAATTTGTGGCTGGTCGTGTCGCTCATTTGTCATTTTATTGCCCGCAATAAACGAGGGGAGATCAGAAGGAGGAGCGTGCTGGCAGGGGATCGCTGAGAAAACAAAAACGAATCCCTTTGAAGGTTCACTTCCGATCGATCAGATTGATTGGCATGGAAACAGCAGCGTGTTTTGTCTCACCTTTTCATGTCGGGGTAGTAAAAAAAAGTTAAAGCTCCACCTCGCTTCTAACACGCCGTGCCGACTGTGTGCTGCTGCTTCAAGCCCCGCCCCTTTCCTCCAGTGCTCTCAACAGGAGTGCGTGTGTATGTGTGAATGAACAAGCGCCGCCTATTTTACTATGACTTGATGACGAACATGGACGATTATTAAAGCGATACACACGCGTCAGGAAACAGACGTGACAGTGGAAAGAAGCTCAACAGCAGCGGTTGAGTCATTAAAACCTCAGTAAGAAGAGCAAATTATTAGAGCTTTTCACCCAATCCCACCCACAGCACTCTCCTTTTTCTCCATAAGTAACCCTGATACAGATGTAACTAGTTCACTATGATTTTTTTCCTTTGTACATGTGCCTGGCATTGGAAATGGGTCAGTAGGCTGGCTTGAAGTGATTACTCAGCTACTCCTGCCAGTTAACACTGTCTGTCAGATGGTGGGTGCTGCGCATCAACCATTTTTTGTCACCCGTTACACAAAACGAATATAATCAAGTTACAAGTTTTTCAGAGTGAAACTGTTGAGGTCAGTGATCAAATGTGGCAGCGAAACATCTGTGCGACACCACAACGTTGAAACCGTTCCAGTAAAGGGTGTAGTTTCTCTTTCAGAGAGCAACGCAGAACGAGAGAGGTGGAGTAAAACGTAAAAGAGGAGTCGAGAGAGGGGTTTGTGTGTGTTTTCAGAACAACGTCTGCTCTGCCGATGATCAGTTTGTCAAACACACCCCGACAGTGCAGCCGATTAAATCTGGACTTGCTCCATGTGCTGGCTGGAATTTGCCCATCGTTTCATTTCAACGTTTAAAGGAAGGCATCCTGTTCACCTCAACTGACCCCACGCACACCCTCTATGTAATAAACATGATGACATCACATATAGCCGGGGGGGTGGTTGCACAGAGCTAATTTTCAGTGCATGAGCTGATCGCCTGTCCATGCAGCGTTTTAAAAGGTGCACGCTGATAAGGATTTACTGACTGAAGGAAGAAGGGCTTTAAGACTTTGCTGGGGGAGCAGCTGGAGGCAATATCTTAGTCAGGCAAGTGTGGAATTCCACTATGCCTTCAGAGACAGACTGCTGGGGATCAAGGTCTGCCAAAATTGGCAGCGGGGGCCCAAAAACAACAACCATATTGTCTTCTGTAGGGTCCAGCATATGGTAAAAGTTATTATGCATGTCTGTCGGGTATGAAAAAGGGGGGAAAATCAATTTGGTGAAAAGAGTCATATAAAACATGAGCTTTAAATGAGGCAAAATTACAATAATTGGCAGTAAAACAAGCAAAAAAAACTGGAATAGACACAACTGAACTTTCTAAATGCATATGCCAGCGGCACTTTATGGACGATAATTGGCTTTTTAGCTTTTGAAATACGGCATCATAGCAGTGTGTATGGATGAATTCATTATCCCTGCTACTTCTTTCTCATTAGTTTCTACAAACCAGCAGGGCTCCGGTATGTCACCGGCCACACACAAACCATGGACATCGATTGTTTGCTGTACTGGACATTTATATTACGCTGTGATGTGATCTGAGGGCACTTGGGAAAAATAGATCCTCTGTGTAATACATTTCGCAATCTGAAGGAGTGAACTGAAATTTATTTAGTTATTTATTTTTTTACTTGAGCAGGCAGGGGTTCAGATGCACCACACTAATGTTAAACACTTTTACGTTAGCTTTTAGCATTTGCAAAGTTGAAAGCTTTTCTACAGGAGAAAGGGGGTGTTCCTGTTCTACTACTATTTTAAAGCCAGTGAGAGTGAGGAGAAAGTTTTCCCTCTGAGTTCACTCTCTGTTATCTCTGGCCCTTTGCCATCAGCGATGATGCCACAGTGGAAGGGCTGTGTTTGAACCTACAGTGTGTGTGTGTGTGACTCATAGCTAAAGTTAAACAGGCTCTCACAACTTGGAAAGAATTTTCTTCCTTCCTTTGGTACCTCGCCTCACCTCCTGTGACTGCATTTACCCACGCTGGGAGAATAGCTGATAAGTCAGCCGGTGAGTAGGGAGAGATTCATGAAGGGGAAAAAACCCTACAAGATCAGCAGCTGTGGTATTTGGAGAATCTATAAACAGGCCTTGGATGTTCTCTGGTCTAAACGAACAAACGTCATAACAAAGCTGCTCTGCCTGTGTCACGGTTGTTCTGATAAAGTCAAAATGATCGTAATTACACCCACTGTAAAAACAACGGCGTGCTGACCATCTGCACACATGCTGTCATTATCTCTGATTAGCTGCAACTCTCTCTCTCGCACACACACACACATGTCGGGTATTCATGTCTTGCTGGGACATCTAATTGACATCATGCCACTTACTCTAAACATAACTCTGGCACTAAAACCACATTTTGAGTCTCAAAAATGCCTTCAAACTCGTGGGGACTGGGATTTTGGTCCGCATAAGGATATGACTACACATGCACACACACACACACACATGTTGCTAAGTGTTATTCACACACACAGACTGCCAGTGAAACACAATGTGAGTCCAGTGAGGAAGAGGATGGGGATGGTGTGAGGTCAAGTCTGCCTTGTGTTTCAGGAAACATGTTGGTTAGTAAAGCCCTCTCATAAAACCTGTCTCTCTATGTCAGACTCGCCAGCTTACTTCAATAACTGTTGGTTAAGACGCGACTAGTTCCCCTGGTAACTGTTGCCAAGGAAGCTGTCTCTAGTCTTGTTTGGTGTATTTCTGAGCGTCTGTGTGTTTGAGTGTGTCAGCCCTGGATGTGGACTAGACGTACCTGGAGAATGGGGGAGGGGGATTTTTAGACTATTTTCACACGTGCAGCTGTGTTTGTCCAGAGCTTTTCTTACACTGGTTATAGAAAAGCCTCACTCAAGAGAAGCAGAAAGAAAAGTTGGGGGACTTCTGAGGTTGCTCATGTGCGAGAATCGAGCCGCCGTCGCTTCTAAGATTTCGGCTTTGTCCTCCAGAGGTGTTGAGTCATCCCTCTTTTTTTTGGTGTTTCTTGTTTTCTTTCCGATTCTCCGCTGACATGCACAGAAGTCTGTAGTTTCCTCTGAAACTCTAGAGTTTCTGTGAAAAAGAAGCCGAAAAGCACAAGTGACACAGACGCCCATTCTCCCATCACCTGTTTGTCACTCACTTTTACCAGAAGCCTGAGAGCGCGATCAGGCTTTTCACTTGAGCAGCAGATCAGAGTAAAGTCAGTTATGTCGCTTGTTTTTGTTGAAGTGGCTGGTGTGAGTCATGAGTTGGACACACGTGCCGTCGCACAGGATGACTGTGTGTCTGAGGTGTATTTTTAGGAACCTGCAGTGGCGAGCTGACCCTGCTTATTTCACATCTGCTCGTATTAGTCACATAAGAAAGTCATTTATTGCACACACTCTAAAACGCTTCGAGTTATCTTTTTAACAGGAAGCCTCATGGTTTTTAAAAAGAACCAAAACCCTTCCCCAAAGCTCGATTTTTCTCCCTCACACATTTGTACACACGCCCCCTCAGGGAGGCCCACTTCCTGTGGTTGTGACGACAGTTTCCTCTCCCCTTAGAGCTCTCTTCCTCTTCTCTTTAAACGTCACTTACACACAAGTGCAACTGGTCTCTTTTGTATGATTTGTGCACCACTGTAACTGTCGTAAGTTGTCAGCCACAGGATGTCACAGGAAAATAAAAGGACCTCTTGTTTTCTTCCTTCCTTTCTTTTCTTTTTTTTCCACCTACACACTCCGGTTGCAATTTGTGCTTCTTTTTTCACCAAGAGATAAAAACGTAGTCTAACTGTAATCATCTCTCATCTCCTGAATGAGGTCAAGACCACCAAAATTAATGGAAAAAGTAGCGTTGAGGAGCCGAACAACAAACTGACAGGCTGACCACTGACAGCCAGAACGAGATAATGATTCGTTCGTGGTTGCTGCTAACCTGATGATTGTCCCTGTTGTTTTCTAAATGTTTACATTGGAAGCAACTTCAAGCCAACACAGTTTAAATATGAAGACTTTGCCTCCACAGATGCTCCTACTGCCTCTCTGTCACGGCCTCAATGTCGAGCAGATGTGTGGGAGTACGCACGGAAGAAAGCAACTGTGAGCTTTACCTGAATTGTTGCTCGGCACAGGCTTAAGTGAATGAGGCAGTGGGTTAAGGGTCAGCTCAGCACAGTGTTTTCTCAGTCCAGAGTTGTGTGTGTGTGTGTGTTGTTGTTGTGAACACTCCGCCATAAAGGTCAGCTCCTTCTGGTTTTCTGCAGAAACCGTTTGCTTTGCCGTGTCCTCAGCTGAACTGCACTGCCTTGTGCGCGCTGGCTGGCACATCATCTTCTAATTCTGTGTGTGTGTAAAGATGCAGACGTGATAAAGTTAGCCCACATCATCATCATCTTGGAACAGCATGCACTGACGTTAGTGCACGCACAAACAAATAAATACAGTACATGTAGACACAGGGAGCCTGGCAACGGGGCGGGGGAGGACGGATGCAGGGGCTACGTGTGTGTGTGAGAGAGAGAGAGAAATGCATGGTGTTTCCTCCAGAACACGATCTCTATCTGGGACTGATTATGTAATGGCCAAGTGGAGTAAAGCTGCGGGAGGAAGGAACAAGAAGAGAGAGAAGACCATGCATGGCCTTGCCGCCATGCTTGATGGGAGACTGACTGCTGCCAGAGCTCTTTTCTAACTCGTTTTCTTTCTATTATCTGCCACTTCTCCCAGTTTTATCTGGTCATTTCTTATCAGAATGGCTCTGCAGTGAATTTACTCAGACAGTAAACTGCTCCCCAGCTGCCTGCTTTTACCTCGTCAAGCCCTCGTCCTTGGTCATTGCTCATATTCCCGTTCCAGCAGCCTCGTGTGCTTTCCTCGGACAAACAAGTAAACAAGTAGACTCTAACAGATGGATATTTTCCCAGTGAATGTCGTTATTGGCGTCTTTTTCTCGTTTTTTCTCACGCGTTTGTCTGAGGCAGAGGCATAAAGGGATGACTGTGAATAAACGGCAGGCTGTGGCACAGAGACGGAGCTCGTGTAACGATTTAGTTTAAACTGTTCCCCTCAGCGCTCATCGGCGACGAAGCAGGCTTCCCTGTGCACAGCCACAAGCATGTGACGTTGGGCTGTGCCATGAAATTGCTTTGCTTGTCAGATCCCACAGAGAAACGTTTCATTAACTGTCTGACTTCCTGGGTGTAATGGTTGTCTGACGGCCGACGGCACAGAGTTGTTCTGTACCCGCTCGACCCCTGGGCTGCTGTTTCGGGGACATTAACTAACTTTCCTACGATAACCAGGGTGTTGACAGGAACACCTCTTTGATGGTCGGGGGGGCGGGGGGGGGATTCCACTTCCACAAGATGTACTCTGGAGGGGATTTTTGATTGAACAATAAATGATGTCATGAGTGATAGTTTTATCAGCTGCGTATGACAGATGCAGATGTTCTCAAAGGGCTTTCACTTCTTTTACCGTAGATACCGCAGTAGTTTTTGTTTGCTGTGGTTAGAGCAAAATAAAATTGAAAGCAAGTAGCAATCACGCTAACACCTGCAGCGCTTGAAGGTTTAAATTTAAACTTCTCAAAGTGCTTCCTGTCTTTCTTTGAGTTCTTCGGCAGCAGAACGTTCCATTTGGGTGAAACGGTTACAGATTAATCAGTCTGAACATTTTCGTAGAATTTTCCTCATCGTTTCTCCTGAAGTTGCGGTTTACTAGTTTGATCATTCTCTCGGCCACGAAACCCCCTACCGAACATCTCATCGGCACATCCTGCTTATTTGTCTAAACATGCACTCACGTACTGATTACCCGAGCGTCACGCTTCTAAGGAAGCAGAAATGACATCACACGGTCAGAGAAATTCCCGCTGTTGTTACTTCTGCAGTGGTGCAGAAACGCCCCCGGTCACCTGACTGTAAGTGGTGTCCCGGAGGGGCGGGGTTTCAGGCCCAGCGGTTTGGGGTAAGCCGTCTTCCAGGCGAGCTGAGTCATCGGGGGTTCCCCAAAAAATAACCTGCGTAATGCTCGCGCTCACTCTCACTGCTTCTCCTCTCCTACACCATACTCTTACCCATAGGTGCTATAACCACATTTCATCGCTTTGGTATAATCTGATAGAACCCGAGCTGCTCTTGAACAAGTTTCTACCGCCTATGTGTACGATCTCATTACAGAGTACTGAGTTTCTAACACTATGCTGCTGAGTAGCAATGTGATAGCCAGGGTAGATGGCTGTTTGGTCACACACACACCCTCTATAAAAGTAGTAATTACAACCTGGCCACCGTGTCCCCATTTGCTCTCAAAAGAAGTCACAGATGATCTCTAGCTGTATTTTTGTTTGTCTTTCTTCTAATTTAAACCTTTCTACTTTCACCACAATGCAGTTTTACTACATTTTGCCAGTGCTATGTTTTCCATGTGATGGTTGACTGAGTTTATGGGCTTTTGCTGTTAGAGTTAGACGGGCCTCTTACTTGCCAGCACGAGTGAATGAGCAAGAGTTCTTCACTCCCATTTTATCACTCTGCCATGCATCACCTGAAGGGTGAGGATGATTCAGGTGGAGATGATGCACTGAAGCAAAAGAGAGAAGGGGTGGGGTAAAGGGCTTCTCAGTCGATGCTGAGAGAACCTTCACTCAGTCTCGTGCTTTGAGACCGAGACGCTAACTCAGAGTGTTGTTTACCCTGGTCGTGTTGTTGTTGTTGTTGTTGTTTTTCTCCCTGACAAGCTGACATTTTTCCCTTCTCTGTGTTTCAGGATTGAGGAGACCCCGGAAGAAATGATTGGCAGCTGAAGCTGAGACTTAACACAACTGTGAATCAATAACTCGGTGCTACTCTAAAGGTGCGCACAGCGTGAGTGTTTGTATCACTTTTCCTTTAAAGCACGTGGAGTGCAGTCCTGACAGTTAACGCCGGCCTATCTTCACATAGCAGCAGCGTCTGGCAGATCGTGATCCCTCGCCCCTTGAGGGTGGTGTTCATGTGTCAGTGAACAGCAACCCTCCTCGTGAGCTAAAAGTGTACAGTGTTTGAAGTATCCTCTGCTGGGCTTTATATAGAGCCCGTGATCCAGTGTTAGTGGGAGGAAGAAAAGGAAGGGAAGATGAACTGGTGGGAGGAAGTACTGCGTACGGCCAGAGCTAATTCTGGAAAAACTAGTGGAACAGTGCTATGCTGAGCAAGGCAAATGAATCATAACCCTTGTGTGCATGTCTGTTGCTCTCCCACTGATCCACTGATGAATTATGCAGCACATTTCAGTCATGGCACTGCAGTTTATAAAACATCTCTGTACTTATGTTAGGCCCAAAATATCCACCTTAAATGTAATATTTACACATATGTCTTATATTACATTGATATTATATTGAATATAATGATGAAGATGAATCTGAGTATTGTACTTGAAAGGTTAACCTTCTAATCTGGTGTTAAATGGATGACAGAATGGTGGTTTTTAACTACTTAACATGTTACAGGTAGATATTTAGTTAGCCTAGTTTCTAACGGTGGCCCTGATCGTGCAGGTTTAAACCTCCCTCTCAGGTTTTGTCTCTGGTCTCTTTTGTTGTCAGTATTGAATCTCTGTTCTTTGAAACACACACTTCTTCTTTTCATCCCGACACCTTCGGTCTTTTGTGCCGTGTGTGTCCGGTGTTTCTGAAAGCAGGGAGGGGGAGAGAGAGTTATCTCTCAGCTTCTTTCATGTGTTTTCCCCTCAACCATCTCCTTTGTGTCGTTTGTGTGTTTGTGGGAAGGTGCGTGGGCGTTTTCATGGCACCATTCCCACTCTGCACTCCACCTCCCTCCCTCCATCCCTTCCCTCTTCTCCTTAATCTATCCTTCCCATCCTGTTCAGACCGTCTGTTGCCGCTGCCCCCCCTCTTCCTCTTCATCACGCCTGCCGTAATGAGATTAAACCTTAGTGTATCCACTGGGCGCACGCACACTTTACGTATACACACACACACACACACACACACACACACACACACACACACACACACACACACACACACACACACACAACGCTGCAGTACACACACAATCATCCACTTAAAAGAGAGCACACTATTCTCTCTCTCATGCACTAAAACAGCACAGGCCTGCCATCACTGTGCAGCTTGCACACTTGGACCGCTTCCACTTGCGTGGCGTCCAACATCACACAGTTGGCGTGAGACCAAAGCCTCTCACTCTTAGTCTTTCCCTCTGTCTCTGGCTATCAGGAGGCTCATGGTAAGGATTACAGTAACCCCAGGTCTGTCCTCAGAGGTGAGCTCCCTGCTGAGCCATCTGGGCTTCAGAAATAATCAGATTCCACACTGACTAGTTTACTGCTGCCTCCTACAGGCTGAGTTATGCATAGCAGCCGTCATCAGACAAGTTATAAATGTAAGTTTCTTCAGGAAATGTTCTTGACAGAAGCAGAGGAGATGCTGGCAAGCTGTCCATCTCTCTCATTCGCTTACTTCCAAACACACACACCAGCTTGTCCACCAATAAAATAAAAGACCTGATGGGTTTTTCTGTTTTTAAAGTCTCTGACTCCCCTCTCATAATGATTCTCTTGGTCTTCTCTTTCTGCAGGCAGTTGGCTTTTAGGCTCCTGGTGCTGAAGATAGACCTCCACATATTCTCAGTGTTGGAGTGAGGCCCTCTCTGAGCTGCAGTGGAGGGCTTCACAGATACAGCTAGTCTGGTAAGTACTTTTGTTTATGCAGCAAGGAATTTGATGGATCTGTCAGAAATCTGCCACGAGAACTAAAAACTACGATGTTTTTTTTTTTTATGAAAATTAAAACATATTGACGGGACCAGTTATTTGTAAAATCTGCATCATAAAGCACGGCAGCTTCGTCCAAAGATGTTTTTCTGTTTTCTCTCTATGAGCGTATCTGTGTGTTAATTGTGTGACTGTACAACTAAACATGCAGGCTGGATGCATCACCCAATAGAGCAGTTTGGCGGGCGAGGCACACGGGATTCCTTCCCTCTGGACGAACTCAACCGGGGGCCATGGCCTCCCGTGGGCGGCCGCGCCTGGCAGCCACCTGCCAGGTATGTAGTCATGACAACACCATATTTTTTGCAAAACCTCTTTGGTTGCATTGATTCATCAGGTTAATCCTGCTGGTAGAGTTCAAGTTAAAGGCAATCAACAACTTTGTATCCCGTCTCTGCTCCTCATCAGGTGTTCACCTACGATGAACCAACACCAGCTACTTCCCCATCTACCTCCTGGACCTATGGGTGGATTAAACCATCACAGCAAATATTTCAGTAATGGGTAAGTAATGGAACAAAGACATGGGTGGCACAGCTACGTTTAAAATGCAATAGATTTAGAGAAAGCTACAAGAGGAGTTAAAATGTTGATGTCATTCAAATGTTTTTAATCCTTTGTGTGTTTTATACTCCAGGCCGATGCGAGGAAGCGAGAAGCTCGATCTCCCACAGCCAATGTTACCACCTCTGCAGAGGGAGCAGCAGAGACCTTCCCACCATCTTCATCCTCCACCTCATCACAGAGCGTGGGAAATTAGCCAGCTATATGATTCCCACCTTCCTCCTCGAGGACATCCGGTCATGCCCCTGCCCAATGACCTCTCGCTCCGTCTCCATAATGGAGGCTACGCGGGCAGCGGCGGACCTCCACCTAACCCCCATTTCCCCTCCAGGGGGCCAAACCAAATGCTGAAAGTGAGAACAGTGTTGCAGTGTTATTCTATGTCAGCCTTTTGCACTGAGCTTAAATAATTCTCTGCTGATGGACAATAAATCACTCTAAACACTTTCTTTTGTTGGTTTTCTGTCTATTTTAGTTTGGGGGTCCTCAGGAGCAGAATGTTCCCCGGGGTCCACCTTTGCTGGGAGATGACATGTGGGCTCAGGTGCACCAGGTAGGAACTCTCTAATTGGTTAGGATCATGTTTCATCATCGACAAAAACACCCAGCACTCCCTGTTCAGACCAATAAAACACCAATTCCACTCAAAGTCACTTTTGCCTCCCAGATTTTGCTGTGAATATTTTGATAAAGGGATTCTTTGGACTGACACTGCAATAGTCTTCATCTGCAGCAACTAAGATCTTTTTCTGTGCACAGCAGAGGCCATACCCAGGAAAGATGCAAGGAGGTCAGCTGAAGCGACCAGGCCCTCCACTGGGTGAACACTCTGTTATCCAACACACGCCTTCACCATCGCTGCATACGCCCTCACAGCCTGCAGCAGAGGAGTGTCCCAGCCCCAGCAAAAGGAAAAAGAGTTCAGATCAGGTATTGGACAGTCACAAATAATAAAATCAGTTCTTTTTTCCCCCTCCTCAGATCTTTGAGTAGTAAAATATTGTAATGTGCTTTCCCCTGTGCAGGTATCTCACCCTGGGCTGCAACGTTTCTCTGGTGCTGGCCAATCTTTGCCACAGCAGCAGTCGTCTGCTCAGCACCACCCTCCAAAGCCCGCCTTCTGGAACCCCATTCACAAGGACAGCAGTGTTCCCTGGCAGCCACAAACCTCAGAGCGCAAGAACCCACAATCACAGTTCCAGGTCTGAGCAGGAGCAAAATCTCTGCACTGTCTACTTGATCACTGACCACTGCTTTATTTAAAGCAGTGGTCAGGCCCTTTGTATATTATTCTCATTGTCCTGTTTTTCTTTTTCTTCTTCTCTTGTTTTGTGGCTCAACAGGAAAACAACAAACAAGGTATGGGCAGCTACAACCAGAAGTCCTCTCCTGCATCTTTGGCCCCTTCCAACCTCTCTCCTTTACCCAACTCCCCTCCAGGAAGCTACAACCAGGGATGTGCTCCTAAGCTTCAGAAAGACAAGTTACAACCTCAGGCTGTAAACCATCGGTCCCCTCACTCCTCCTACCCTAGTCCCGGCTCCAAACCGGAGAGAGCTCCACCATGCCAAGCTAAAGAGACTCGTGGTTCTCAGATGCAGAGAGGCCCTTTTATTGGGGGCCAAGGTGGCAGCCAAGCTACCTCTCACACAGCATCAACTCCAACCAGGGGAGACAGAGATCATCACCGACATGCCCAGTCGTCACCAGCAAACATTTCTGCGACTGGCAGCAACAACAGCAGCAGCAGTGTGCCTTACAGCCACTTCCAGCCTCATCCAGGGCTGGTCCACCAGGGTCCTCCTCCTCCACCGCCTCAAGCCAGCAGCACCTCAGTACCTCAGCAACAGCAAAGCGGTCCACATGAGGCCTGGAGATATCAGAGCACGCCCAGCAATCACTCCCTGGTGAGTTCAAGTTATATGCTGCAAGAATGAGTTCCTTTAATAAAGGGCAGCACAACGCAGGCACTTCAGCTGTTAACACAGTTGTTTTTTGATCACTATTATATTAAGTGACTGAAAAATTCTTTGTCTTCAGGAGTCGGGCAGCTACAGGCCTCCAGGGCTGCTACCTCAGTGCCAGCAGAGCCACAATCAGGTCGTGGATAGTCGGCATCCAGGTTCCTCCCGGCATCAACATCACGTCAGCCCTCCCCTGCCACCTACTCGAACACCTGTCATCACAACCAACCCTCCTATGTCCCAGACCCCCTACTCTGTCAGCCGCCATAGCAACAGCAGCGGCTCTAATAGAGTTGCTATGGCTGCTTCCTCTGCAGTGGCCACATCTCCCCCTGCTGGCTGCTCTGTGAACAATGACAGTACTAGTAACCGCTGGCAAGGAGGAAGGGAGCCAGCCCCACAAACCCCTACCAGTGCCGTCACTAACTCCAAATCTCACAGGGATGCTCTGCAGCAGCCAGGCAATCATCGAGGCCCAGCTCCTACCGCAAACCAGTCTCACCAACACGGAGCTACCAAGTCCCAGCATATGAAGGGGAAGATGGCGTACTATGCTCAGGCTCAACTGGAAAAACCTCCATTTTCCTCCTCATCTTCTCTGTTCTCCTCAGGGCAAAACAGGGCAGGGGACAGTGTGATTACAAGCACAGTTTCTAGTCCACTTTCCAACTCTCCAACTTACTGCCCAGTTTCTCACTCCACCGTCAGCGCTGCGCCTCAACCATCCAGCCCAGCCCTCCCCTCCAAACAGATGTTCTCTCATCCGCGAACTCCAACCTCTGTCCCTCAGTCCATTGAAGAGGCTCTCGACAAACTCGATGCTGAGCTAGAGGGACACATGCAAGCTGAGGAGAGGAGGAAGCTAGAGAGAGAGGCGCAAGAAAGAAAAAGAAGAGAAGAAGAGAGAGAAAAGAGGGAATGGGAAATGAGACAAAAACAGGAAGAGGAGAGGAAGAGGCTAGAGCTGGAAAAGAAGGAAGAGGAGAGGAAAAGAGAGCTGGAGAAGCAGGAGGAGGAGAACAGGAGAAGAGAACAAGAGAGGCAGGAGAGAAAGAAAGAAGAGGAGAGACGGAGAATAGAAGTGGAGCGACTGGAGAAAGAGAGGAAGAAGAGAGAGTGGGAGAAGCAAGAAGAGGAGAGGAAAAGGAGAGAATGGGAGAAGGAAAGGAAGAGGAGAGAGTGGGAGAAGCAAGAAGAGGAAAGGAAAAGGAGAGAGTGGGAGAAGCAGCAGGAGGAGGAGAAAAGGAGGAGGGAAGCAGAAAGGCACGAGCAGGAGAGAAAGAAAAGACAGCTGGAATGGGAGGAGGAAGAAAAGAAAAAACAAAAAGAGCTAGTGAGGAAAGAGGAAGAGAAAAAAAGGATGGAGAGAAACAGAGACGACAAACTGTGCAGCGCAAAAGGAAAAGAGCAGGCTGCTATCGAAAATCTAGAAAGGCTACTCTGTGAAAACACCTCCACGGTGCCCCCACCTCCTCCCCTCTCTTCTGTCACTGCATCTCCTTCAGGTCCATCTCCACCCAGTGCTCAGGCTTCTCCTCCATACCCCTGGCTAAGCCGTGGTGGTGTGCTCCCCTGCCAATCAGGCCAGACACCCGCCGTTGCCGCTATTGCCGCTCATGTCGAAAGGCTGCGGCCTCCTCCTCTTACACCTCAGACAGACTATGCCAGAGAAAAGCAAAGGCAGAGGGAGATGTGGAGTACCAATGGCGGAATGACATTCAGTCCTTCTTCAACAAACAATACCTCAGGGATGAACCAGCCGGTGTACCCCAACAAGCCCCCGGCGATGCAAACTGCACCCAGCCAATCCAAAGACCCAGCCAGGGAGAGAGACAGCAGCCAACACTCTCTCCCCACGGTGGCACTAAGAGAGCCGCCGAAACTGTATCACGCCTTTTCTAGAGAAAACCTCCCACCTCTGTCCTCCACCTCCACCGGGGGAATCCTCAACAAGCAGCTGACCAGAGGTGGTTTGGAAATCGCTGACTCTGACAGCGCTCAGTTTGAGGAGGAGTCCTCTGAGTCCACGCTGCTTCCCGACGGTCTGGCTAACATTATGGCCATGCTGGACGAATCCATCAAAAAGGAAGAGGAGATGTATAACAGTGAAAAGAATGGGCCCACAGGTCTCATTGGCACCTTTTCTCCCAGTGCTGAGCCCAACAAGAACTATCTTTGCGCCCCAGACTTGGTTCCGGCGACCAAACATCAGCCCAGTCATGAAGACCGATCCAACGCCAGTCCTCCTGTGCTCAGCCGCCAAGGCTCTCTGGCATCACCTTGCAGCCGAACATCTTCTCTCAACGAGGACGACGAGGACTATCTTAAACCTTCTCCAAATAATCCTAAACAGCCCGTGCACATGCCAGTGGGAATAGGGAACACCAATTACCGTCACAGTGACTTGGCTAAACTTTATGGTCTCCCTGAACAGATTAAAAGTGACGCTGATGAGGATGAAGATGAAGAGGATTCCGAGGCCCCATCTTGTTCTCCGCCACCCCAAAGACCCCACCTTCATCAGACGGGTGTTAATAGCATGTTCAAGTCTCTAGCAACTGTCCTAGAGAGCCAGAAGTATGCCTACCGTGGCGGGCCTTTTGGGAGACCTCCTCCATCAGCTCTGGTTGGGGTCAAGTATTCCTCTTCGCTGTCACTGGGCCCGGATATCTGCTGCCAGCAGCAAAGCAGTTCTCCCACATCAGACTCAACAAACCCACCATTCAGTCCTGCTCTCCCACCCATGAAGTCCTCTCCTCGTTCTCTACTGGAAGATAAGAAGCTGAAATTAGAGGACTCGGATGTCTGGACAGATGAAGGGGACTCAGAGGAAAGCTTCACCTTTATTAAAAAGAAAAGCATTCCTACGATAAAGCCTATCAGGGTGATGAAGGAGGAGCAAGAGTTGACAACCATCTCTGAATCTTCTTTGGCAGAGTTGGGCAAGAGCTGTGAGGTCATGCTTAGCCGACAGTCACTCCATTACAAGAGCTCCTACAAAAAACATGACAGCCAAGGTCAAATGGGGAACAGACACAAACCCGAGAAAGTAAGGGAACACAGAGAGAAAGGCAGAAGCAGAGACAGACAGAGGGACAAAGAAAAGAAGAGAAAGCACGGTCATAGCAGCAGCAGAAAGCATGAAGATAGAAAAGAAAAGAAAAAGCATAGAGACAAGAAAGATTCTTCTTCATCCACCCATTCCAGTTCCAGCCACAAGCGGCACAAAGATGGCAAGAGCCATAAAGAGAAAGATCGCAGAATCCTAAGTGATCTCAATCTCCAGAGAAGGGAGGGCTCAGAGAAAACCTTTGGTCTCTATGAAACTGAAAAAAGGAAATGCAAGGAAGCATCCAGTACCAGCTCCACAAGCGAAGGCGAGCGTAGAGAATGGACGGGAGAAAGATCTTCTGAGCACAAAAAAGGCGAATCTGGGTCTTCGTTAGGTTCTACGGATTTAATGAAATTGAAGGCGTTGTCAGATGGACCACCAAAAGAGCTCAAGATTCGGCTGATCAAAGTGGAGAGCGGCGACAGGGAGACGTTCATTGCCTCAGAGGTGGAGGAAAAAAGGATTCCGCTGAAGGACATCAGCATCAAGAACACTGCAAGTGAGATTATCCGATCCTGCAAGTAAGTGCAAATTAAAAATTGATTTCATGTAATGTCTCACAAGTATTCAAATGAAGCTAAATTAACACGTAACCGTTTTGGAATGAACTGTTAGAGAAACGATTGGTGCCTTCATGTTAGCATCTGTCAACCTTTGCCTTTTTTTCCTGTTGTAGGGCAGCCAGACTCAAAGGGAAGTTTAAAGAATCCTACTTACTGCCAGCCTTCTCTGTGAAACCCATCATAAGCAAAGAGGAACCAATTCCCAGGGAGAAACTCAACCCTCCTACACCCAGCATCTATGTACGTTCTATGTTTCTAACACAAACCTATTGAACACAAATTCTGTGGTGGCTTCACATGGGTTTTCCCAACATACAAAACAGCAACAGGAAACTCAGGAATTTCAGTGTTTTATCACTTAAATATAAACTGTTTAAAACAACACGAGATCTATAGACAACACACCAACAATACTCACGCTACCGAGCGATACCTGTGATTTAATTATGCATAAAAAGAGATTTTGTAACGCGGTAATGTTCTTCTTTGCAGTTGGAAAGCAAGAGGGACGCCTTCTCCCCTGTCCTCCTGCAGTTCTGTACTGACGCCAAGAATCCCGTTACTGTCATCCGAGGACTAGCTGGATCTTTGCGACTCAGTAAGTTTACAGTGGCTTATGTGTAAACAAATATAATGAAACAACGTGCAAGTAGACTCTCCCAAATTTTATGAAGAAGAGAAACATGATTTGGAAAACTTGTACCTAATTTTCCCATGACCTTTTCAGACCTGGGGCTCTTTTCAACAAAATCCCTGGTGGAAGCCAATGCAGATCAGATGGTGGAGGTGAGGACTCAAGTGCAGCAACCTGCCGACGAGAACTGGGACCCTAGTGGCACGGGCCAGACGTGGCCCTGCGAGAGCAGCCGCTCCCACACCACCATCGCCAAGTACGCCCAGTACCAGGCCTCCAGCTTCCAGGAGTCTCTCCAGGTATTTTTTGATCCAGTGCTATTTACAGAAATTAAGATTGTTAGCTTTATATAGTAATCCTAAAGATTCAAATAGGTGGTGGAGCAAAAAATAAGTCCATGTCAGTGTGGATACATGTTTTCTCTGTGACCATAACCAATATATGCTAATTACAGCCCTCGATATAATTGAATGTAAGCATAAAATATAACATTAATAAAGCAGTGGCTTTAGCCAGGCCCAGTTCAAACTTCAGTTCCAATAACTGTGGAAGCATCTAATAGATAAAGAATAATTCTTTCATTTTGAGCTGAAGTTGAAGGAGCTCATATTCTTTCTTTTTTTCCTGAGCTGTTAAGAGCATGTTTGAAACAACAGCTTGGAATATGATCCCAGAAAGGTTTAACAATACAGCAAGAGTTAACTTGTCTGTCTTTTCAGGAGGAGAAAGGCAGTGATGAAGAGGAGGATGAAGACGATGAGAAGAAGCCACCCAGCAGTTCTGAGACTCCCAACAAAGACAGCTCTAAAGAAACTTGCAAGTAAGTGTAATTTTCTATAAAACTTTTAACCCAGCTTTTTTGGAGGCGCATCAGGGTTTTGTCACTTGTACTAAAGCTTCAATATCTTCTTCAGTGGTGAGCAGAAACCAGTTGGGAAAATCATTAAATTTGGCACCAACATTGATCTCTCTGATCCCAAGAGGTGAGTAGCCTAAAACAACTCTTTGTGTCTTTGTGCAGCTAATAATTGCCCATTACCTAAGAGGACGGCATTACAATCTTTTGTCTCTCTGCTCAGGTGGAAGCCTCAGCTTCAGGAGCTGCAGAAGCTTCCAGCATTTATGCGCGTGTCATCCAGCGGAAACATGCTGACCCATGTCGGACACACCATCTTAGGCATGAACAGCGTCCAGCTCTACATGAAGGTCCCAGGGAGCCGAACACCAGGTGAAGGAAACTATAGGCAACACAGCTTACTATCTAAATGAAGGTGTGATGGAGCTTCAATCACTATTAGCAAAAACATACAATGTTGTGTGTGCTTATTTGACAGGTCACCAGGAGAACAACAACTTTTGTTCAGTGAACATCAATATTGGCCCTGGAGACTGCGAGTGGTTCTGTGTCCATGAGAACTACTGGCAGGCCATCAGTGACTTCTGTGAGAAGTGAGTAGCTGCAGAGTAACAGTGGATGTGCAGGAGTGTTGTGGTGAGGCTGGTTTACAGTTGGACACCTTCTACATGTCTGCCTTTAATGTCCTCAGGCACGGAGTGGACTACCTGACAGGGTCCTGGTGGCCAGTACTGGAGGACCTTTACAACGCCAACATCCCAGTCTACCGCTTCATCCAGCGGCCTGGAGACTTGGTGTGGATAAATGCTGGTACTGTTCACTGGGTTCAGGCTGTGGGCTGGTGCAACAATATTGCCTGGAATGTTGGACCCTTGAATGGTAAGAAGGGCACCATCTAGTGGCCAAATGCATATTCATTCAACTTTTTTTCTTTTTTTTTTTATGTAGCATTTCTTGTATTTTTCAATATTGTTTCATGTATATTTACAGGCTACCAGTATCAGCTGGCGCTCGAGAGGTTTGAGTGGAACGAAGTGAAGAAGGTGAAGTCCATTGTCCCCATGATTCATGTGTCCTGGAATGTGGCCCGCACTCTGAAGATCAGTGACCCAGACACCTACAAGATGATCAAGTGAGTACAGCTGGTTTTTTATCAGTTTAGGCACTTGGTAGGTAAATCCACAGCAGCACAAATTAAAAATCTGTTTTAGCGAAAGCAGAAAATATTGCAATGATTTTTAAAGTGGCGATCCACAGAAAAACTGCCCGTGAATATTGATATTGATTGCAAATGTGGGTCTCTGCCTTCCTGTCAGACACTGCCTGATGCAGTCCATGAAGCACATCCAGATCCTGCGTGACCAGCTGGTGGCTGAAGGCAAAAAGATTTCCTATCAGAGTCGAGTCAAAGACGAGCCTGCCTACTACTGCAACGAGTGCGATGTGAGTAACCGTCAAACACAAACTTAAACAGACTTTCGTTGCTTTGTGGCTTCGGTAGTTATCTTCATCTTCATCATCTACAGACCTTTTTTAGGGGTGTTAGAGCGAGTTTGTTAGGGCACATAGAATGGCGACTGAGTTTACTGTCTTATCTTTACCAGTAAGCTTACAAGCTAGGAAAAATAAGACTTTTTAGTATCATCAAACTCTGAAGCTGTAGATTTGAAAGATGGCTCCTGAAGTTTCTACCAGACGACTGATCAACTCATCAAAGTTTGACCCCTCTGCTGTTCTTTCCTGTCGCAGGTGGAGGTGTTCAATTTGTTGTTTGTGACGAGTGAGAACAACAGCAGGAAGTCGTACGTGGTTCACTGCGAGGACTGCGCACGCCACCGCAACCCGAGCCTGACCAACGTAGTTGTGCTGGAGCAGTACCGCATAGAGGAGCTCATGAACGTATACGATTCCTTCACCCTGGTGAGACTTGACTTTTTAGTGCGTAATCGCAGTTCTTTCATGAAATAACTCGATCAAAGACTTTGACTTTTTAAATTTGTCAGTAATAGATCTATTTTTAATCTTTGTTTCTACGTCTCGTCTTTCCAGGCCTCCTCCTCCCGATGACAGAGCTCCCCACGTACGTCTCCTCAGCCATAAACCAAAACTCCTGCGAGGCAGGACAAAGACAGTTTCACTTTGGTTTTCAACTCACCCATTCATTATTGTTTAGCATGATTCTTGCGACTACTGCTACTACTTGCCGAATAGCCAGTTGAATACGTTTACTCCTTACTTGTTTACAAAGAGAAAAAAAAAACCAAGCCGCCAATAAGATACCAGTTTACTCTCAGATGGTGCTTTCAACGAGAACCCCTGGACTCTGTGGTGGTTAACGGGGGCAGTTGGTGCTGTCATTGAACAAACTGTGGAGGGTAGCTGATGGTTTCAACGGCGTGTTTCTGTCAGTACCGGAAAGAACTCTTCTCTTCTCTTGAATATTGAAATTTGTACATGCTGTTTTGAAATTTCTCGTGGGGTGCTGTCTTTTTAAAAAATAATTTATTGTTGTTTTGTTTTTTTTCTAAACTAGATCCGCCTAGATATATACCACATTGGCCTTGTATTTAGAAAAGAGAAAATGGAAAAATACTAATAGAGTTATGAACATTTTTCTAAAAGCATTAAGAATTTAAAAATTGTTTGGAATGCTTCAAAAGATACGGGTTATAGCAACTTTGGTTGTTTTTTGCGGGGGGTTGGGGGAGGGGCTCTTGTGTTTTTTTTTTTAACTTTACTTTTTTAAAAAGTTTGAATGTGTTGTAAATTTTGTTTCTATGAGTTCTAGCTTTTGTTTTCTCTGGAGATTAATATTCAGTTGTCACAGGTTGTCAGGTCTTGTTCATTTCTTCACTCTGTGTATGACCGCTCTCTTTAAAAAAAAAAGAAAAAGTCATTGTCCTCTGGTGTGTGTTTTGTTTGTTCCAATATGCAGACTTCGTATTTCCTGAACTTTTTTTTTTTTTTGGCATTGTACATTTAATTTAAAATGTTTCCTCTATTTATTGGATATTGGCGTTCTCCCTTTTCTGATAGGGTTGTACAATTTTGCTATGTTTTATTCCCTTTGTTTTATGGTGACTGTTTGCTCTGTAAGAACTAAAACATGGAGGCTGTGTCCGACGGAGTGGAGGCTACTGTTTCTCTGGTGCTCGCCTCTCGCCTCCTGTCTTTTCTCTCATGATATATATTAAATTATATCTTTATCTTTAATATAACACCACCTTTCCTGTAGACAATAGGCACACTGCTCACGTAGAGAAGATGACTAATGGAATGCTGTGTTTGTACGCTTATTTAAAAAGGAACAGAATGACTTTTTTTCCAAAGTGTTTTTGAGAAATGGTAATTCTTTTTTAATATGTAGGGGGCTTTTAGATGAGATTTTAATGATTTTATGATATCTGTTGAATATGCTAACGGGATAGATGGTGCTAAATGTTCTCTCTGAACAATTTTTCTTTTTTTTGTCTTCTTAAAATGAGAATTCTATTTTTCCTGTTGCAATATTATCTTACACTTTCCTTCTCTTTGTGGTCATTCGTTTATAACTGCACTGTTTAGAGAATCCACACAGACATACTTGCAGACATACACACCAAACTGAGCCAGACATGTCTTAAACACTTGTGAATTTGTGACATTACTATGACTATTAATAAACGCTTTTTGATAAATTCAGACTGAGCACAATTTGTCTGAATTTGTTCACCTGTCATCTGACACCGGCGTCTTTCCTACACGCTCGAGACGCATTTTATAAAACTTGATGTAGAAGTGGAGAACGGTCAAAGGATGAACCCATTCATTTAGGTTCAGATGTGCTTTCTGCAATCCAAAATTTATCCACATACAATCAGTATAAATGATAAGTTGCTTTGACAGCGTTAAAGAGTTTGTCCAAAACAAACTGCTCCTGTCTAATACACTTTTCCAAAAAATTGAAAGAAACACTTTTGAATTAAACTTTTGGGATATTGATCTGGTGAGTTAAGCAGCAGTCAGTTAATGAGGTTGTTAATCAGTTTCAGCTGCTTTGCTGTTGAGATTAAATTAACCTCAGGTCCACTAGAGGGGCGACAATGACACAACCCTCATTTGGCTAGTGTCAGTGTCACCACTGGTCGCATGAGGTGATATCTGGACCCTACAGAGGTTGCACAGGTTTAATGCATCCAGGATGGTACATCAATGCGTGCCATTACAAGAAAGTTTGCTGTGTCTCACAGCACCATCTAAAGAGCATGGAGGAGACTCCAGGAGACAGCTAGTTACTCTAGCAGAGCTGGACGGGGCTATAGAAGGTCTTTAACGCATCAGCAGAACTGGTATCTGCTCCTTTGTACAAGGAGGAACAGGATGAGCACTGCAAAGAAGTACATAATAACGCCAACAGGCCACTGGTGTAAATGTCTATGACCAAACAATCAAAAACAGACTTCATGAGAGTGGCCTGAGGCTCTGACAAATATGTAAGACTGTGTTCTTCCATTTGTGCAACATCTCTAAAATTAGAAATATCCTGTCTCAGAGTGACGCTGAAAAACTAGTTTATGCATTTATTACTTCCAGGCTGGACGACTGTAATTCATTATTATCAGGATGTCCTAAAAACCCCTTGAAAAGCCTTCAGCTAATCCAAAATGCTGCAGCAAGAGTGCTGACAGGGACTAGAAAGAGAGAGCAGATTTCTCCTGTTTTGGCTTCCCTTCATTGGCTTCCTGTTAAATCCAGAATTGAATTCAAAATCCTGCTCCTCACATACAAGGTCTTAAATAATCAGGCCCCATCTTATCTTAATGACCTTGTAGTACCATATCACCCTATTAGAGCACTTTGCTCTCGCTCTGCAGGCCTACTTGTTTCCAGCTTCCAGTTTGGATTCAGGAGACAGACACTATCTCTACTTTCAAGATTAGGCTTAAAACTTTCCTTTTTGCTAAAGCATATAGTTAGGGCTGGACCAGGTGACCCTGAATCCTCCCTTAGTTATGCAATAGGTGTAGGCTGCTGGAGGATTCCCATGATGCATTGAGTTTTTCCTTTCAGTCACCTTTCTCACTCACTATGTGTTAATAGACCTCTCTGCATTGAATCATATCTGTTATTAACCTCTGTCTCTCTTCCACAGCATGTCTTTTATCCTGTCTTCCTTCTCTCACCCCAACCAGTCGCAGCAGGTGGCCCCGCCCCTCCCTGAGCCTGGTTCTGCCGGAGGTTTCTTCCTGTTAAAAGGGAGTTTTTTCTTCCCACTGTCGCCAAAGTGCTGCTCATAGGGGGTCATATGATTGTTGGGTTTTTCCTCTGTATCTATTATTGTACGATCTACTGTACAATATAAAGCGCCTTGAGGCGACTGTTGTTGTGACTTGTTGCTATATAAATAAAATTGAATTGAATTGAATTAGTGGGGCCTGTGCTCACTGTCACATATTCCAGAGAATACCAGAATTGGCAGGTCCACCACTGGAGCTCTGTGTATTTCAGAGATGAGAGCATTTTTACCATGAGCACATGTGACAGACGTGAAAGGGTCTGGAGAACCCATGGGAAACATTATGCTGCCTGTAACATCGTTCAGCATGACCAGTTGTGTGGTGGGTGAGTGATGATCTGGAGAGGCATGTCACAGACCTTTACAGGCTGGGCAACGGGGGCAACAGCTCCCTGACTGCCATTAGGTATCAGGATGAAATCCTTGGA